>NC_058412.1:40592325-40788267 GCF_002201575.2 Neomonachus schauinslandi | reverse complement strand
CCCCATCCCTCCCACCCCACCCCCCACTCCAGCAACCTTCAGTTTGTTTCCTGCAATTAAGAATTCCTCATATCAGTGAGATCATATGATACATGTCTTTCTCTGTTTGACTTATTTCACTCAACATAATACCCTCCAGTCCCATCCACGTCGTTGCAAACGGCAAGATCTCATTCCTTTTGATGGCTGCATAATATTCCATTGTATATATATACCACATCTTCTTTATCCATTCATCTGTCGATGGACATCTTGGCTCTTTCCACAGTTTGGCTATTGTGGATATTGCTGCTATAAACATCGGGGTGCACGTACCCTTTCGGATCCCTACTTTTGTATCTTTGGGGTAAATACCCAGTAGTGCAATTGCTGGATCATATGGTAGCTCTATTTTCAACTTTTTGAGGAACCTCCATACTGTTTTCCAGAGTTAGCCCCTTATTTTTTGAACTCTGTATGCTTTTCCTGGAAAATTTCTTCTCTAATGCTTTATTTTCCATATGTCACTGTCTTCCAAATGTATATATCTGAGTCAGTATGTTCTGTAGAGTTCCAAATCACTATATCCAAATCCTTACTCAACATCTTACCTCAAAAAATTCTACGGAAATTCAAACTCAACACATGTAAAAATAAATGTGTTATTTTCCCCAAATCTTAAACACCAATCCAGTTGCTCAAACAAGAAACAAAAATGTCATCCTTCACTCTTATCTATTTCTCATCTCCCACATACAATCAAATGTCAAGTTCACTGACTGAGAATAAAACAGTCCTTAAATTTGTATTTTTCTCTGCTATCATTGTTAGTCAATAAGCTGTCATCATCTCTTAATTAGGCTACTGTCATTGCCTCCTAACTGGTTTTGTTTCTTAAACTCTATCTTTTTTAAAATTCATTTTTTAATATTGAAACCAGAATAATCATTTTTTAGTGCAAACTGATGGTCAAGCTCCCTTGATTAAAATCCTCTAATAGCTTCCTATTGCCTTTAAGATAAAGACAAATATTTGTGTTTTTATTGAAGTATGACTAATGTGCAGTGTTATATTAATTTCAGGTATACACATAATGATTCATCAATACTATATGTTACTCAGGGTCAGTGATCATGATAAGTGTACTCTTAATCCCCTTCATCTATTTCATCCAACACCCCACCCATCTTCCCTCTGGCAACCACCACTTTGTTCTTTGTATTTAAGAATCTGGTTTTTTGTTTGTCTCTTTTTTCTTTGTTCATTTCTTTTCTTTCTTAAATTCCATAAATGAGTGAAATCATATGGTATTTGTCTTTCTCTATCTGACTTACTTTATTTAGCATTGTACCTTCTAGGTCCATCTATGTTGTTGTGAATGGCAAGATCTCAATATTTTTATGGCTGAATAATATTCCACTGCATATATACACATACCACATCTTTATCCATTCATTTATGGATGGACACTCGGGTTGCTTCCATATCTTGGCTATTGTAAATAATGCTGCAATAAACATAGGGGTGCATATTATCTTTTCAAGTTAGTATTTTCATTTTCTTTGGGTAAATACCCAGCAGTGGAATTACTGAATAATAAGGTATTTTATTGTTAATTTTTGAGGAACCTCCATACTATTTTCCACAGTGGCTGCATCAGTTTGCATCCCTACAAACAGAGCAAGAGGGTTCCTTTTTCTCCACGTCCTCTCCAGCACTTGTTACTTCTTGTGGTTTTGACTTTAGCCATTCTGACACATATAAGGTGATATCTCATTGTGGTTTTGATTTGCATTGCCCTGATGATGACTGATGTTGAGCGTCTTTTCATGTGTCCATTGACCATTTGTATTAAGACAAACATTTATAATATTAAACATAAATTCCTTTATAATTATATCCTTGTCTACCTCTACAACTCCTCTTACATCATTTAGTTTTTCACTATAACCCTACTTCACTTCCTTCTGTTCCTGTTCAGTGCTGTAGTCTTTTAATAATTTCATGATCTTCAGATATTTTGGTCTTTGTAATGACCACTACCCCTTTTACCACCACCACCTCTTTATTTAGTTAACCCCTTTACAAATGTCCAGTCTCAGATTAAGTATTTTCTGCTAAACAAAAGCTTCATAAAACTTCTAATTTGATTGTATTCACCAGGTACCTAACTTAGTAGTACTCACTCTGCATTCCCTTTTCAAAACACGTCTTTGTGCTTTTAAGTACTCAAAAAATACCCATTTTCCTCAGTAGGCTATCAGTCTGTCTATCACATATTTAGCCAAAACTGCTTTGTTTCTTTTTCCAACTTGTGAAAAAATAAAACTGACTTCTCCATCTGTCCGTGAAGAAAAAACTCAAGAAATTTAAAGGCCCCCAAAATATACCACATGATTCACCATAACCAGTACAATATTTATCCTGCTCACTACTCTATTCCTAGTATCTTCCATAGCAAGTGGCACAAGGCATAGCTTCGTTCAAGGTGGGTTCTAAAAGTGTTCATGTGAGGATACTTAAATGAAAGGGTGGAGGTTTTCTTCCTACTGGTCCATCTGGTTCCTTAAACCATGAACCTCAGTAATTGGCAAGCAAGTTCCTTGGTTCCATTTCAACTTCCTGTTAAAAGCTCTTTTAAGTGGTTTACTGGAGGGCTCTATAGTTGAGCCACTCAACCACCCCCATCTGGCCCACTTTCATGTGTAGCCTCTCACACTTTCCTCCTCACCCCTAACTCCACATTCTATGTGTTGTCTCATTCCCAGTGGGTCCTACTTGCCAATATCAAAAATGTTTATTGGTTAATTGATAAATTAATCTATTATGAAATATTAAAAGTTAGTAGGATGAGGGCGCCTGGGTCGCTCAGTCATTAAGCGTCTGCCTTCGGCTCAGGTCATGATCCCAGGGTCCTGGGATCGAGCCCTGCATCGGGCTCCCTGCTCAGCGGGGAGTCTACTTCTCCCTCTCCCACTCCCCCTGCTTGTGTTCCCTCTCTCGCTGTGTCTCTCTCTGTCAAATAAATAAATAAAATCTTAAAAAAAAAAATTTTTTTTTTAAAAGTTAGTAGGATGATGTATCCCATAAATATATGTTTCTGAAATACAACAGAATCACAAGGCATTATGCCAAAGAAGTTTTTCTGTAATGACAAAAGGTATAACTATTGCAAAGGTCACATGGTAAGGATATTTTGGGCTGATGACATTCTGAAAAATACCTAAAGGTTATACCAGGTACATTATACCTTATTCTATTTAATCAAAATCCCCACATATGCATACACACCACACACACACACACACACACACACACACACCATACATTGGCACAGGGTTTTATGTGGCTTTTCTTAAGAAGTTAAATAGGTAATAATTGTTTTGGGCAGGAGGTAGGCCATACGTAATGCTTAACTTGGTAGGGGGAACTCAGGGGCGCTTGTTTATGTCTCATTTTCCTATTCCTCTTACAGTCCTCCTACTTCACACTGTTGATCATGATTATGTTTAATGTATGGTAAGAGTTTTGCCCCTCATACCCCACATGCTATGCCAGCTCCATCCTTGTCAGTTTCATGATGTGTGTGGTGGTGTGTGTGGGTTACTTAAAGTCTCTGTTTCCATATAGGTATATGGAATAATAAGAGTAGCCTCTTTCAACTACTTTTGCTTATATCTCCTTAGCTAGAATTACATCATATACTCTTATCTACAAGGGAATTAAGAAAATGTAGGATATTTTTGTTGCTGTTTGTTGGTGGGTTTTGGTGTGGGACTCCCAATCTTCTAACAAAACAGATGTTTGGGCTGAATTGTGCTCCCCCCAAATTCATGTTGAAGTCCCAAACCCCAAACCTCAGGATGGATCCCAAATGTAACCATATTTGAAGATAAGGACTTTGAACAGGTGACTAAATTAAAATAAAACAGTTTGGGTAAGGCCCTAATCCAAACTGACTAGTGCCCTTAGGAAAAGAGGCAGAGACACCAGGCAGTCATGCACAGTGGGAGATCAGGTGAAGAGACTAGAAGAGGGCAACCATCTGCAAACCAAGGAGAGAGGCTGAAGAAGAAATCAAGCCTGCTGGCACTTTGGTCTTGGTCTTATTCCAGAACTGTGAGAAAGCTGTGGTTTAAGCCACGGGGTCTGTGGTATTTTGTTATGGCAGCCATAGCTAACTAATACATCAGAGTTCTGTTGTTAAGTAAGGAGGTTGCACACAAATATAGGTTAGAGAACAAGGTTTCTTCTTAAAGAAGAGTGTACCACGTGCCTCATTTTTGCATCTGGATATGTCATTTACTCATCATGTTCCAGGTTCTCATCTATATGGAGATAGTAACAGTATTTACCTTACTAAACAGGTGAGATAATGATGAAATGAAATAAGGTTTATAAATTTCTTAACACAGTGTATGCTTCTAGTAAGTTCTCCATCAAAGTTATATACTGGCTATAACTTTCAACATTAGTCAATTCTTTGATGAGTTTTTCTTTTCCTTGAACATTCTTTTCCTTGATCAAACCTCTTGAAATTTCATATTAAAATCCACACACACCATACTTTCCTCTCAGACCTCTTTAATCTGCCTATCATGTTATTTCTCTGCAGAAAAGAGTTGATGGAGGTTTTTCTTGTTTGAAGTCAATAAATCCATTTGATTGAGGATGTTTTACAGACACCTTCAATAAGATAAATGCCCTTCATGTTAGCTTCAATTAATTCTTTGTTTAATTATTATCTCACAGCAAGAAGGAAATAAAAATAAGTTTTCAAAAATGTAAAAGGCAAGCAGAAGGAGTTACATGTCATTTTCCAGAAAAATAGCAACTGGTGACAGATTTGCAATCTGAACCTGAGGTTAGTGCTTAACAGCGGTTGTCGGAATTGGAAATACCAGCTGCTTCTATTTCTGCAGTCACTTGAGAGAGCAAATACAAAGGATGGTACCAAATAGAGTTGGGGGCATTGAAGTGGCAGTCAAACACACCGCAGAAACAAATGGAAGAAAGTGATACTATGGACTTGGGGAAGACACAGTCCATCCATCACATAACCAGTGTTTCTTTCCAACTGGTGAAACATGAAACTCACTTCTCTATCTTCACGTGGGGAAACAACTCAGGAGATTCAAAACCCCCTAAATACTCCAAATGGTTGAATATAACCTTTAAAAATATGAAGACAGTAATTAGAACTAAAATTCCAATTAAAATAATTTATCTGAGGGGCGCCTGGGTGGCTCAGTCATTAAGCGTCTGCCTTCGGCTCAGGTCATGATCTCAAGGTCCTGGGATCAAGCCCCGCATTGGGCTCCCTGCTCAGTGGAGAGCCCTGCTTCTCCCTCTCCCACTCCCCCTGCTTGTGTTCCCTCTCTTGCTGTGCCTCTCTCTGTCAAATAAATAAATAAAATCTTTAAAAAATAATAATAATAATAATTTATCTGATTAATCATTTCCATTTATTTGAAGTTTTTGATTTTTTTTTGCATACTAGGTACTTACTACTTTTATATTCCACTAGTTCAGGTATCCTAGGATTTATTTATTATTATTTTCTAAAACTATGGGAGTGTTTGAAAATAATTCTAATTACCCACAGTAATTATTTGTGGAATTTGTTATATGAATCACCTCTTACATGTTGGTTTGAACAGTCTCATCCCCACCTGACTCATGTTTCATGTGTTGCTACTGTGATTACCATCTCTGCATGGTCATTGCCCAACTTTATGCCAGCAAACCAACCTGACAGAGGGGTCCCTGGATGCCCCTACCTCCTGCCCCACACCTCACAAGTCCTGATTCCCATGACGTCGCTGTTCCATTGACCCGTAGGCAAGCTGTACAGTAGAACTTGAAAAGGTCGGTATTTATCTATATGACTCATGGTCCACATAGACACCGAAGGCAGGCCAGATTTAACCCTATAGTTCGTGAATCTCTGCTCTAAACCTATGAAAAGTGATTTTTTCTTCTATTTATATTGCACTTCAAGAAGAAGCTTTAAAAAATGCAGCCACTCTTAAAGGCTAGCAGGATAGTATTTAATTAAAATACTTCAGATTGTAGGTCTGCAGAAGACTAGAACTTCACATCCAGGTAGATAATCAGCAAAATGGCCAGTATGCATTCTGATTCGGTTACTATTATTAAACATTTTGAATAACCCTCCTGATATCTTTTTTAAACAGCTTTATTGAGATATAATTTGCATACCATAAATAAAATAGAAATAAATAAAATACACCATTCAGTGATTTTTAATATATCACTTTATTATTTCTTTCACTTGTGGTAAAATACATTTGACAAAGTTTACCATTTTAAGTATTATTTAAGTATACAATTCAGTGGCATTAACTACCTTCACAATGGTATGCAACCATCATCTCTATCTATTTCTAAAACTTTTCATCAACCCAGACATTCTGTAACCATTAAGCAATAAATCCCAACTCCTGGTAACCTCTAATCTGTTTCCCATCTCTGAAATAGCCCATTTTAAGTATTTCCTATAAGAGGAATCATACAGTAGTCTTCCTTTTGTATCTGGCTTATTTCACTTACATAATGTTTTCAAGGTTTATTTACATAGCATATATCAAACTTCATGATTTTTATAGCTGAATAAGATTCCATTGTATGTGTATGCAGCATCTTATTTATCTGTTCAGGTGATGATATGATGATGGGTTTTTTCCACCTTTTTAGCCATCTTAATAGGTGTGAAGTACGGTCTCATTGCAGTTTAGATCATCCCTAATGTCTTCAACTACAACATAAACATATTTCTTAAATGCTTACCAGGTTCCTAGCATTGTGTAAACCTTTTATGTATATGATCTCATTTAATCCTAATAGTAGCTAAATGAGGTCAGTTTTATAATACCCATTTTACAAATCGATGATTGACCCTTCATCAAGTTAAATAATTTGCAAAGGCCATAAAGTTCCCTCTATGATAAGAGAGACACAGATTTTGTACAGTTGGTGTTTATCTCTCTATATATACACATCACATCTTCTTTATCCATTCATCTATGAACGGACACTTAGGTTGCTTCCATATCTTAGGTATTGTAAATAATGCGGCAGCTAACATAGGGGTACACATATCTTTTCAAATTAGTGTTTTCATTTTCTTTGGGTAAATACCCAGCAGTGGAATTACTGAATCATATGACAATTCTAATTTTTTAAGAAACCTCCATACTGTTTTCCACAGTGGCTGCATCAGTTTGCATACCTACCAATAGTTCCAGATGGTTCATTTTTCTCCACATCCTCTCCAGCACTTGTTACTTCTTGTGGTTTTGATTTTAGCCATTCTGACGTGTGTGAGGTGATATCCTATTGTGGTTTTGGTTTGTATTTCCCTGATGATGAGTGATGTTGAGCATCTTTTCATATGTCTGTCAGCCATCTGCATGTCTTATTTAGAAAGAAACATTTATTCTGGTCCTCTGTCCATTTTTAATCAGATTTTTTGTCAAATAAACTATGGCAAGGAAGGCAAGAATATACAATGGAGAAAATACAGCCTTTTTCATAAGTGGTCCTGGGAAAACTGGACAGTTACATGCAAAAGAATGTTCTTACACCATACACAAAAATAAACACAAAATGGATTAAAGACCTAATGTGGGACATGAAACCATAAAACTTATAGAAGAAAATACAGGCAATAATTTCTTTGACATTGGCCTTCACAACATTTTTCTAGCTATGTCTCCTGAGGCAATGGAAACAAAAGCAAAAATAAACTATTGGTATTGCACCAAAGTAAAAAGCCTTTGCATAGTGAAGGAAACCATCAATGAAACAAAAAGGCAACCTACTGAATGGGACAAGATATTTGCAAATGATATATTTGATAAGGAGTTAGTATCCAAAATAATAAAGAAGTTATACAACTCAACTCCTTATACATTATTTCAGTTTGAGTCTTCCTTTAAGATGAGGGCCATAGGGTTTCTACTCCCAACCTTCTATAATTCCTAACTTCACATTGTTTTTATATCACCAGGTTATGCAATTTTAACTCTTCCTGTAGGTTAGTTTTAAAAAACAATAAGAATAGCGTCAAAACTTATGATTATGTAACTATTAAATTTATAGTTAAATAGGGCTGTTGGAATTATATATTAAGAATATAATCCAGTCTCTAAATTTATGAAATTTCAAGAAAAAATTCATACATCAGGTCAGGTATTTTCTTCCTACATTGCACCAAATACTGAAAAATCATGCCACAGTCAATTCTGTGTTATATTTTATCATTTGTTTCATAGGCAGCTTTTAGAGTAAAAGCTTAAATTTAAAGATTTTAAAATTGGCTATCTTTTGAATTTTCTATATAAAAATAAATATCTTTTTTAAGTATCAGTAATATCATCATCTAGCTTTTAAATTATGCTGCACATTGAATATAAACTATTTTCCAGGTTTGGGAACTGCTGTTATTCTAGGAATTCTTTCTTTGCATCCCTGTCTTCATATGATTTTCTGATGTATTTTATCTGCCTCTTTCTTGATTTCCTTCTTTATTTTGATTTAGTACTTTTGAAAACATTTCTGAGATCTTAAAAATATAAGAATATCTTTATTATACTCTCATGCATTATGGATAGTTTGATTTTGCAGAGAAGTCTTCATTCAAAATCAGTCTCACATGTACCTTGGAGGGCAGTGTATCCATTGCCTTTTAGAATTCAGTATTGCTGGTAAGAAATATGATTTGCTTTGGGTTGTAACTAACCTGGGTTTTTACTTGAGACTTTCTGATATTTTTTTAATTCTGTTTTGTAAAATGTATTGAGCATGCATTTGATTTTTTTTTTAAGATTTTATTTATTTATTTATTTGACAAAGAGAGATAGCAAGAGAGGGAACACAAGCAGGGGGAGTCGGAGAGGGAGAAGCAGGTTTCCCGCTGAGCAGGGAGCTGGATGCGGGGCTCGATCCCAGGACCCTGGGATCATGACCTGAGCCGAAGGCAGACGCTTAACGACTGAACCACCCAGGCGCCCCTAGCATGCATTTGATTTTTAAATTATTTTTGTTAATTATTTTTAAACTTCCTTTCTGACAACCTGTGTTTTTTCAGTATGAAGTATATATCCTGTGACAACTCTAGATTATTTTTTCTTTCTTAAAAATTTTTAATTCCAGTATAATTAACATGCAATGTTATATTAGTTTCAGGTGTACAATATAGTGATTCAACAATTCTGTATGTTACTCAGTGTTCATCATGATGAGTGTACTCTTCATCCCCTTCACCTATTTCACCCACCCCTCCACTTATCTCCCCTCTGGTAACCATCAGTTTGTTCTCTACAGTTAAGAGTCTTTTGGTGTGTCCCTTTATTTCTTTGTTCATTTGTTTCATTTCTTAAATTCCACAGATGAGTGAAATCATATGGTATTTGTGTTTCTCTGACTGACTTATTTCACTTAGGATTATACCCTCGACCCATCCATGTTGTTGCAAATGGCAATATTTCATTTTTTATGGTTGAGTAATATTCCATTATATATATATATATAAAATAAATGTTATGTTTGAGGGTTTTCTGTGTGTGTGTGTATGGTGTAAGAAAATGGCCCAGTTTCCTTCTTTTGCAGGTAGCTGTCCAGTTTTTTCAACACCATTTGTTGAAGAGACTGTCTTTTTCCGATTACATATTCTTGCCTCCTTTGTCAATGATTAATTGACCATGTAATTGTGGGTTTACTTCTGGGCTCTCTATTCAGTTCCATTAATCTTGTGTCTGTTTGGGGGCTAGTACCATACTGTTTTGATTACTACAGCTTTGTAGTATATCTTAAAATCTGGGATTGTGATACCTGGGAGAATATTTTTTATATTCTTGAAATTATACAGGGAGAAGAAAGGACCAAACAAGCTATACTCATATGGTCAAGACAGGATCTTCAGAGAAGTAAACCAGATACAGTAGTAGAAAAAGAAGACTCTGGTTTGCTATCAAAAAGTATAGTAATATCTGAAAAAGAATTGGCAATATAAATTCCAATCCTGATATTCAGAGCCAGAATGTCTAAGGATGTCCCAAAGTACATTTAACATAGTTCTGGCGTATGTGGATAAAGATAGATACTAGGATGATTGTCACCCTAAGAGATTGGCAAGAACAAAGGAGAGCCTCATAAATATGGTGTTATAAAATCATCATAACTTTAATTCAGGAAAAAAGGGCAAAATAAAACATAGACATCAGAACTGGCATGCAAAGAGAAGGCCAAGTCTAAGAAATGAAATGAGGATAACAGTCCTAGAATATAGCATCTCATCACAGTTGAATGAAGTGCCTTGCTGTCCTGTCCTTAAATATAGGCTATATCTATTTTAATACCTTCAGCTTCAGGCTCCATGGTTCCATAACTAAAATGGGACTTAGCCTACAAATCAGGATAAAATAGAACTCTAGGGCGCCTGGGTGGCTCAGATGGTTAAGCGTCTGCCTTCGGCTCAGGTCATGATCCCAGGGTCCTGGGATCGAGTCCCGCATTGGGCTCTCTGCTCCTTGGGAGCCTGCTTCTCCCTCTGCCTTTCTCTCTTGCTCTGTCTCTCATGAATAAAAAAATAAATAAATAAATAAATAAATAATAAAATAAAATAAAATAAATAAAATAGAACTCTAAGGAGAATGTGGGGGGACGAATGACTCCAAAGGTATTTAAAAGCACATAGGTTGCACACTGAAAATATTAGTTGCCTAAGTTTAGTTTACCTGGGCTCAAGTGTCTAAAGGTGGCCCTTAGTTTGACTTAAATAACAAAATTGCTTATCCTGTGATAATTATTATTATGCTTATTCTGTTGTGAGTTTAGTGTATAGCTCAGAAAAAAAGCTTCTTCTTGATATGTCTTCAGACATGTCTTTCCCCATTCTATTATTTCTTCTTTCCAATGACAAGAAAAATGGGTGATATTTAGAGATTTTCCACTGATGAAAGTTCCCATGAACATAACATTTGGGATGCACAACCTCAGGAAATCATGTCAGCGATTACATACGTATGTAAGATTACTTGAGCAGCACATTTCCATTTTTAGTGTCGGAAAAAAACTGTCTGAGAACAGCGGTTCTATCACTTATTGACTTTATGGTTAAGGGTTTTTTGTGTAACATTATAAAGCCTCAGTTTCCTCATCAGTAATATCGTTGGCACCAAACAAGTTGACAAGTTGTGACTAATGAAGGACATAGTCTATTCTTACTACTGGTATTTTTTCCCAAAGGTCAAGTCACTCACTGTGATTGATCACAGCCTTTATGTTCAACCTTGGAGAAGTCATAGAATCTGTGATCTCTCTTAATTCTGGTATGCTCTATAGAGTACTGATTTTTTTTTTTTCTTTTCAGCAGGGTGTTAACATTGTCGAATTCGACCTCTAAACTCTTTCTCCCTTGCAGTAGGCAGATGCTAAAATCTCTGTTCGGTTCTGTTAAACTTGGCTGTTTTCTGGAGTCTGCCCCACACGTTTCCTGCACAGGTCACCAGATTGCTGGACAGAGTTTATGTTTCACTTTGCAGCTGTTGTGGTCATGGTGAACACTATACTAGCATTCCTCTAGCAGTAGGAATGTGATATTCTTTTTCTTGGTTTTCTCCAGCCCTCAGGGCAACAACTGGGACCTCCATCCAGATGAAAATTCATAAAACAGGGAAACTTTCCCCATATTCTCAGACAAAAAGCTACTAAACCAGGAAAGTCCAAATGTTGCCCTCCCTTCTAGAATTTGCTTACATTTGGCCACTCTCCAATGTCTTTGGATTTTTTTAAAAAATATTTTGTTTAGTGTTTTTAATTATTTTTGGCAAGATGGTGATCTGATATGAAATACTCTTGCCGTTACTGGAAGTGGCACTTCACAGATTTATTTCTAATGCAAAACTTTTGAAGCTTTTATTAAAATGATTTACTTTTTTGAAATATAACCAATACATAGAAGTAATCATTCTAAAGTATTTGGAGATAGTAATGAAGAAACAGAATAGTCACCTTTCCCTGCCATTCCATCAAGACAGTCCAGTAATAAAAATAAATAACATGTATCCTGATAACAACCACATGATAGCTAGTATCTAGCAAGTGTACAATTCTATGCTGACCTTCATTACCTAATCCTGTCTCACCAGAATTCTTCAGTGTGAGAATGTGTGTTACTAAAGATACTGATTGATCACAGCCACATAAAGAAGGGAGAGGTAGCATGATCTTAAAGGCACTATGACTAATTCAAAATAGTTTCATACTTAATAGGAAAATTGATTAAGCTTACAGCAGAAATGGGGTAGGATTATTTATCTTATCAATAGAACATCTTTCTTTTATCTCATGGGAGGCCTTGTTATAAAAGATTATTTCTTGAAGGTCATTCAAATGACGTCTCAGTGCTAACTGCTTTAAAAGGCTACCATGCAAAAGACAAAAACCTCTCTGCAGATACTGAGAATTAGTCTCAGATGGTTCAAAGCAACTAAAAGTATTGATGAGGCTTTAGTGGCTGAGGTTTGACCGGGACTTGGGTTTCCATTGAGTGCTGCTTTGTTTCTTCCTTGGATCCTGTTTTAACTTTCCTTGCTGTCTTTTGGTTTTAAAATAGTTAAATTCATTATCACAAGAGTTAATTCTTTGTTTTGACCTGAATTATCACTATGGATTATAGCTTGTTTGTTGCCCACTTTTCCAGTTACCTGTTTTGACCCCAAAGAGAGTATATAAAATTCCGGATGTAGGCTCCTATAATACTCACAATTTAACATTTTTGTTACCAGAATACACAGACAAATTCCATTTTAGACAAGTCTTCTATGTAGGGCACATGGTTTTTTTTAAAAAAGGCAAATATATATTGGTATATATACAGTGTGTCCTAATTTTAGAAACTACTCACATTATAGATGTACAATAATTGAATTTTTGCCTAAAGCCTGCATTGTTGCTTTTTTTTTAATGAAAATATGAGATACCTCAATTTATAAAATTAGAAGCAGTAGTAGAATGTTGGTCAAAATTTTTAAAAATATACCTAACATTTTCATTTTTTTTTAAAGATTTTATGTATTTACTTGAGAGAGAGAGAGACTGAAATAGTGACAGAGAGCATGAGTGGGGAGGAGAGGGAGAAGAAGGCTCCCTGCTGAGGGGTTTGATCCCAGGACCCTGGGATCATGACCTGAGCCAAAGGCAGACACTAACCAACTGAGCCACCCAGGTGCCCCAACCTAACATTTTGAATGTGTCTAGAGTATATGGTGGAAAAACTTGGAAAAATCCAGAGAATTATGTTTGGTTAGAAGGTCCAGAACATTTCAATATCTACCGCTGGCCATAACCACAAAAGGTTCAAAGGTAAAGGGCAAGGCACACTCTAGACAGATTTGATTAAATGTAAAGATTTTATCATACTAGTGGGACTCATTAAATTAGTACCTCCTCACTTCTCAGATATAAAGAAGTCAACTGATTACAAAATTAAGCTGATTGTTAAGTCACTATGTTGTACACCTGAAACTAATATAACACTGTATGTTAAATAACTGGAATTAAAATAAAAACTTAAAAAAATATAAAGCTGAAATACCATATCCACCAGTAAAGCCATTGAGATGAGAAATTTTGGCTGTCCTAGAAACTGATGTTGAAAACTTGCTATATGTTCTGATACCATTATGTATCAATATTTGCACTTCTAATACCACTGTGTTTCTAACCTTAGTCTGAGAGATCTTATCTCTTCTGCATCAGGGGGACCCAAAATCTGTTTTTGTTATTGTTGCTTTTCAATAGATGAACCCAAATGCTTGCAGAGCGCTGTCTGAGCAGGTAGTATCAGTGAGGAAAAGGAGGGGGAAGGAAAGGCATAATGTTAAGTAATCTAATAATTTTGACCTAATAAATGACCTCCTATTTTTAGAGCCCAAGAGTCAAAAGGGTTTAACTCGAAAGGAAACACATTCACTGCGAGTTATAAACTTTAATCTCCCTATGCACAGGCATAGCTGGGGCCTTTTTATATCACAGGAAACTCAAATCACATCAGAGATGTTAAGTGCACTTATGATCTGGCTGATCTTCCTTTTCCATTATGTTCCTCTTTATAATGGTGGACATTTTGAACAGATAAATTTGAGGAGTCAGTTGATTAGATGTCTCACTGAGGTCATAAAGATTACCCAGAAAAGTCTCCTGAGTCTTTTTGAGCAAGCAATTGGAGAGGAAAAGAAATGGTAGTCAGAATGAGACATTAGGGCTCATGAGGGGAATGAAAATACCCAAAATGTGTGTGAGCTTGGTGGTAGTGGTAGAAAGTAGTGAAGGGTCACAGAGCAAAATTCCGTATTGGTTACATCATCCGCATAGATATTGAAGGCATTGAGAATGATGGCAAAGTCTGTGATAGAAAGCAATGCTGGACTAGATAAAAGTCTTCAATGAATGAAGGGTAGTAGGAAGGAAGTAGGGGTCAATATTGTGGATGTGAGGACTGGCTGTGTGTCACACTCAAACTGTGCTTATTTTTCTGTCTGTTCTCATACCATTCCCTCTATTCATAATATCCTCTCCGTAATTCATTCTGCTAGTTCCTTGTTTTCTAATACTCAGGATATCTATGTAGCCTGCCCTTCTATGTTTCTGAAGTACCTTGTGCATCTCTTTAATGTAGTCTGTTTCAACAACTTTCATGCAGTTTCAAACTTTATTAACTTCATGAATATAAATGTTACAAACAAAACATCAATTGGAAAGTTTACCATTTCAATTATGTATATACTCATAAAGCTTTCATTTTAATATTTTAGTCAGCCTGTGCTATTTTTAATCAGATGGACCAAAGCAAAAAAATTAAAAATTTATTACACAAAATACAAAAAACTAAATAAATCTGTAAGAACTTGAAATAGTTAAATTTTCAGATTATTTTTATAAGTTTGTGTCATTTATCCTTCTGAATTTATTAAAACTTAGAATTGCTTCAAGACTTTTTGGACACCCTGTATTAAACTTCCCAGGCTATCATTTATTTTAATGATTTGTTTGTGTGTCTACTTCACACATTAAATTATTCCCTGGACCATAATATAGAATATAGAGTAGAATTTAGAATAGAATATAGAAGATCAGAATATAGAATAGAAGCCTAATAAATAATTTTGTTGATTGATAACATAAATGAATCAAAGTGGGCCAAATAATATGTATATGTACTTTGCACCACTTTGGGTTTATTTGAATAATTTCTTTCCCTGACTTTTTCATATTAAAAGTACCTTGAATCACAAATGGCCGTAGCACAGTACCAAGCTAGAAAAAAAAAAAAAAAAGAAAAGAAAAAGAAAAAAGCAAACAAACAAAAACAAAACAAAAGAACAACAACAAAAAACAATGCTACAATTCAGAGCACTTATGACGTACCTCACACTGATAACTCTCTATTCTCCCAACATAAAAGACAAGCCATTACTGATAGTGAAAAAGCTAAATTATCTCCCTTCCCAAGCCCCCTTTTTCTTTTTGGCAGATATTTGGGCCTGCAAACTCAAAGCCTGGTATTATACTGAAAGTATTTCCTCACAGCTCTAGTTTCTGGTTCATAAACTAACATTTCCTCTTCCGACCTTAATAAATGTGTATTTCTGAGCCTGCATAAACAATATAGCATGGATCAAGTCCACCCACGTACTTGCAACCGTAAGAGACTATCTCACTTATAAAGATTAACAGCAGATAGAGACAAACCCTTTTTGTCTGAGTGTAGGTGATACAAGTGAAAGGTGGTGATGGATGTGACCAATATCCTTTTTTACTGGGGATGGATTAAATGTGTCTAAGAGGTAGGCAATCCAAGAGGCAGAATGGTATTGTAAAAATACATGTGCTTGAGAATACTGCAACCCTTGTTTTGAATGTGTGGATGTTTGAATTTGTACTGAAAGTACTCAGAATGTATGAATCTCATATTTCTTTATAAAATAAATATGACAATATTAATTTAAAATGTTGAGATAAGAATGAAATTCAATTAGTGGCATGTATAGACTCTCTGTAAGTATATAATCCCAATATTAGTCTGACTACCTGGCTTATTCCTGCTCTAAATAAACATTCAAATTACAGAGCCTACCCGTTCATTCCCTGATATCCTCACCTAGTGTAAAAGAAAATTGCTTTTTCCAACCTTGCATAGCTGTTAGGGGCA
This sequence comes from Neomonachus schauinslandi, assembly GCF_002201575.2. Taxonomy (NCBI): domain Eukaryota; kingdom Metazoa; phylum Chordata; class Mammalia; order Carnivora; family Phocidae; genus Neomonachus; species Neomonachus schauinslandi. Next base: position 40,772,051 of record NC_058412.1, on the reverse strand, counting down.
GATTTTACTCAATAATAAAAGACACTTGACTCCTGGTATTGTAACATACAGGACTTACATAAAGTCATAGCATTCTAGATTTATAGAGGTCATTTGAGAACTCATAAATCAAAAGTAAATGAGAGTGACCAAAAAAGTAAATGAGTAAGATGTACAGTCTCGATTAGAGTATAAATTGGAACAAACGCTTTGTGATTCAAAAGTGTTAACGGCAGGGGCGCCCAGGTGGCTCAGTCGGTTAAGCGTCTGCCTCTGGCTCAGGTCATGATCCCAGGGTCCTGAGATGGAGCCCCATGTGAGGCTCCCTGCTCAGCTCCTCCCTCTCCCCCTGCTCATGCTCTCTTTCACGCTCTCTCTCTCGCTCTCTCAAATGAATAAATAAAATCTTTTTTTAAAAAGTGTTAATGGCAAAAGTGTGATAACATATAATACTTTTCATGCATTTAAGACAAGGAATACTGGTAATAATGTCTTAGCCCAAAATACTCATATTTAAATGGCTGGAATATGTAAACATTGTCTTCATCCTACTTTAAAGTTTTCCCAGACATTTGAGTATTTGTGGGAGACATAGTCCTCATATAGAAGATGAAAGGGCCGTCTATTAATTTTTCCAAAACTTTTCTGCAGCCAGCATATAGGCATGTGGCTTTGACTTAAAGTGAGAACTCACCACAGAAAAAAAAGTGGCGTCAAAATCTGTTTTGTTGTTGGTGAGAGCGGGGGCGTAGACTCCTCGCGGTAACAGGGGTGCACTATGCAGCAGGCGGTGCTCAGCAGTGAAGATGCCATTGTCCTTACCCTACACCTTCCTTTGCACTTCTGTGAGCCATCCTATAGCTTTTAAATAATTTCCTTGCATCGGCCGTATTCAGTTTCTGTGGCCTACACATAAAAACCATGATGAGGGGCGCCTGGGTGGCTCAGATGGTTGGGCGTCTGCCTTCGGCTCGCGTCATGATCTCGGGGTCCTGGGATCGAGCCCCGCATCGGGCTCCCTGCTTGGAGGGGAGCCTGCTTCTCCCTCTCCCTCTACTCTTCCCCCTGCTTGTGCTCTCTCGCTCTCTGTCAAATAAATAAATAAAATCTTTAAAAAAAAAAAAAAACATGATGAGTGCAGGGCTATTTCAGTTCACACAACCCACATATGTAATAGCTCCCTGTAATTACTAGTAAGCTTAATTACTAGATTCTTAAGATTATGGTATAAACTTTTTAAAAGTTTGATAATTATTCAATTATTTATGTAATAGATTTTCCAGGCACAGTGCCACTGGCTTGGGCATTGATATGAACCACATATATTGTCTGTCATTTCTTCCTATCGAAGCATAATATTTTTGTCCTTTTTTCCAAGCTTATTTCTAACTGACTACCCTCTTTGAGCCTGTTTGGCATGTTATTATACTTTTACGCACAGAGTGATTCCTAACTTGAGAAATTGGAGCTACAGGGAATGAATGAGATCTATATCATGCAGTGCCTCAAGGCTATTTGAGATTCTCGGTATGCAATTACACTATGTATTTTAGAGGATGGTCAATAATTTCATTTGGCTGTTTGGTCTAGTTGGTGTATGTAATGAGCCATATTTAGGACTGGTATTAGCTTTCTTCTTTGTATAGGAATCACTCAGTCTTGAAAAAATGATCTTTTTTTGTTATTATCAAATCAGCATTATTGTCTTCTCCCTTGTGTTTTCTCAGCACTTTCTCAATGTGTCTCTCAGTGCCCTGTGGCCTAAACATCAAGCAGTATTCCTTATGTGTGAAAGGAGGTTTGTATTAAGAACAATTTAAATAAATAATTGCTGAGAATGTTCCCAATCTGATGAAAAAGACAAATCCACAGACCCAATAAAGTCAGAAACTTAAGCAAAATAAACACAAAAAAAGCCACACAACATGATCATAGTATAATCAAATTGCTGAAAACCAATAATAAAGATAAAACCTAAAAAGCAGCCTGACAAAATTACACATGAGGAACAATTTAAAATGTAAATGTGGACAGTGTGATACTTTTAAAATAATGCTAATTTACAAAGACAGAACACTTTTGATTTTATAAGATAATATCTTTATTTTTAGATGTATGTGCTGAAGTATTTAAGGGTGAAGTATCATGAGATCTTCAACTTTTGAATGGTGGTAAAAAAATAGATGATAGATAGATGATAGATAAAATATTAACAAGGGCACATGGATGTCCATTGTACTATACTTTCAACTTTTCTGTAAGTTTGAATTTTGGGGGAAATGCCATCTTCATCCTCCAGGGCCTGAACAGATTTGTGAGATACAGATTCCCTGAAGCATGTGGGAGGGAAGAGATGTTGGAGAGCGAAGCAAGAGTGTGGTGAAAAGCCTTAAACATTTGCTTAAGTGAGTTCTCCCTTAAGTGTTGCTAAACTCATGAAAAGCGTAGCCTTTTGATAAGTCCTTTTTCATGGAAATTAATAATGGTCTATGCTACACCTTAGTGATGCAGACAAGGCAATATGTGTGACTAGGGAAGTATGGAGACAGGGTACAGAATGAGGAAAAAGCTCCCAGAAATTTCAGGGATCGTTGGGTGGCATTTGGGTTCTCAAGGGCCTATAGAATCACAATTCAGGAGTCAGGACACAACTAGCCTGGGAGCAGGGAATCCCAGATGACATGTATTATAACTCCCAAATTATTTTTATGAATAAGGTTTTGGTCATGCTATTTTCCTACTCTTAAATGTTGCTGCAGTGATTCTCATATTCCAACAGAATAAAGCTAATTGTTTTAGCCTGAAGTTATAGCTTCTCAATCATTGGCAACTAACACAATTTCTCACAGTTCTCCTTGACTTGCTGTATGCTGCAGCCAATCCAAATTACTCTCTGCCCTCTATTTCCTGACTCTGCACATATTATAGCTCTTACCTGGATGGGCTTCCCCTCTCTCACCAGCCAAATATTACCCCTGCTTAAATCCAAGTTCAAATTCCACCTTTTCTAATGTCATCAACAAAAAACAGGCTTTTTGAACTCTCAGATGACAGTATCTGTTTCCTTTACCTGACACATCTCAAGTTTGTTTTGAAATATAATTTAAATGTATTTTGTTTTTTATGCTCTATTAGAGTTATAAAAGGAACTCAATAAATTTATAATTTTTAGAGATTTAGAAATAAGATAAAACATAAATTTGGAATACTAAAATAGCACCTTTATTAGTTAGTAGAAACTATTCAGGTTTGCAAATGGAGTGAGAACCAAGTATATTTTAAATAATGAAATGCTGTGGTTAGCTTGCTTCAAAAGGAAAGTAAAACTGAGCCAGGTATGCCCAGATTCCTCCCATAGGTTCCAAATTATCCAAACAGGTGGTCACTCTCAAGAGTGGGGAAGCAACATCTCTCTCTAAAACACACTTCCAGAAGGTCTGAGCTTACTAAAGGCAAGGATCACATCTGAATTCTCTTTCTCTCCCTCACTTTGCCAGCCATCGCGCTTGCACCCTTGGTAGGCATTTGAGAAATGTTTGCTCCCTGATGAATGAATAAATTTGTGTCAATGCTCTTGAAAGAAACCAGAATATGTCATCCCAAAATATGCCTCTCTCACAAATTATTTTGAGCTGTAGACAGTTAAGAAGCAGCAGGAAGAGCAGGAAGAGCTCTGTCTTCTCTTTTTTCTGCCTAAAGACCAGATTTAAAGTCTTCTTATGGGAGAGGACTTCAGACTCGTAATCAGCCCAGAGATGGCACCAGAGGAATCTGCAAACAAGCATTAGTTAAACTCACCCTTATCTTCTTAGTTTCTTTTCCACCATCAACTGCCCTAGTCTCGGGCCCTTTGGTCACAGTTTCACAATTTATTACTCTTTCTTCAACTTAGTAGAAAAGCTGTTCGGTTTCTAATTTCTTTAGGTCTTTATGTTTCTTGTGAGGGCTCCCTGGTATGTATGAGATGCACGTGTGTATCTACTTTTTTTCCTCTTATAGCCCCAGACCCCATATCAAAAGAAAGCCACACACCACACACTCAATTTCAAATGCTAAGAAGCAAAGTAGAAAAGGCAAATATAAGAATGGACAGGCAGTATCCACAACTAACTGAAGAGCACAGGTCCTGGCCAGTAAGACATTCAAATTAAAATAATAATATTAGTAAGTACTGCAATCGCTTACCAAACCAAACAGAAGACTGATGCAGCCCACAGGCTGCCCATAACATTAGCAGTAATTAGTTCTTGCATCAAGTTATTTGCATTTTTACCTTTCTCCTTCTAAATTGAAAGACGTCTAGAGGGGGAACCATTAAATCATAATCTATGTAAATATTCTCACTTGGAGTTTACTCTTCAGTGGCCTGGGGATCTGAAATGCCTTCTCTCACATTAAATTAATTTCAGACACTATCTAGATGTGAGAAAGTAATCCATTTGTTTATATATCTATCCACATCCGTATCTATATGTATTTTTTTTTTTTGGTCCAAGTTAACTTGTTTAGGCCGTTGAAATCATATCCTATCATACAGACTCTAATTTCCGCCTTATCTGCCTTTGTTCACCACCAGAACTGGCCCAGTAAAATGGAAATGTAAGAACACCCTAATGGTGACATAAAAGAAAGGAGTGGCAAAGAACAAATAATACAGACTAAATTGTTTACTCTTAGACACATTCTCTCTTCTTTTTTTAATTAAGGATAATTAATGGGGTGCCTGGGTGGCTCAGTTGGTTAACCTTCGGCTCAGGTCATGATCTCAGGGTCCTGGGATCAAGCCCCTAGTTGGGCTCCCTGCTCAGCGGGAAACCTGCTTCTCCCTCTCCCTCTCCCTCTGCCTGCCGCTCCCCCTGCTTGTACTCTCTCTCTGTCAGTCAAATAAATAAATAAAATCTTTAAAACAGAAAAAGGGTAATTATTATTATTATATTAGCTTCAGGTGCACAGCATAACAATTCCATATGTGTTTCTATTGTGAGATGATTGCCACAGTAAGTCTAGTTACCATCCATCGCCATACATAGTTATAAAAGTTTCTTTTCCTTGTGATAAGACCTTTTAAGATCCATTCTCTGAGCAGCTTTCAAATATGCAACACGCATTCTAATTCTTTTTGCAGGGCTGGCCAAATAACAACAAAAAAAGTGAGGTAGTGATCTTAATTTTCCTTTCCTTCCACTTTTTTAAATTGTGGTCTATTTGGAAGCTCTTTGGATGTACTTTCCTGACAACACAATCTCTGCAGAGGATCTCCTAATGAACCCCTTCTTCTCCTCTCTGTTAAAAAAGAAATGAACAACAAAAATAAAATTCAATTGAGTAAATGTTAAAGATCTTCTTATTGGTTTTATTCAATGATTAATGAATTGGGCAACATCCCAGTTAGCAGATGGGAAGAGCTCTGAAGAGCTGTACAAAATGAAAGACTTTTATAGGCAGAAGGAAGCAGGACAAGGAAGTTACTAGCAGAGGGAACTGTTTGTGGCAAGGTCACCTTCCTTTAGGGGGTGGAGGAGCCTATGGAGGCAGATGATCCCATTAGTGCTGACCAAGTGATACACAGACCCACTGGTTTAAGACTCCACTCCTAGGAGAGGTTGAGACTGTAATTAACTTAGGTTTTAAGTCTTGGCTTTGTGATGTAGGCCTTTGCACAAATGACTCCATTTGGGGCCTGTTGTCTCTCTTTTAACACTACCATTTTTAAAACAGGATATGCATGTCCAGTATCTAAAAGGGACCCTGGAAATCTTAGTAGATTTCAGAAGCAGGACTCCTGAAACCACAGTAGCATGGGTTCGAAGAGAAGCAACTTAAAATCTTTATCTTTGGGGAAAAAAATTTCAGATGTTCAGAGGTCTACCAAAGTCTCAGAAACTTGAAGATAAAATTAAGTTCTCAATGATGAACAAAGCATTTTGTCAAAGGATCAAGCAAAACCAGATGACTATTTCAGTTGTGTTTTATATCCTACATCCAACTCCAGCACATTTCTGATAACTATATAAAATAACAAAATACTTGGACAGAACAGCCTCGTTAATAACAGCCATCTTAATAATAACTTTACCTTGAACCTTGACTTATTAATGTCTTGCCTTGTCCTCCCCAACTCTTCCAGAGCTCTTAAATGAGGACTTAGAACTTCCCATTAGCATAATTTATGTTCACTCCGCTTTCATTTTTCTTAGTAGCACTTAACCACTGTCTGATATTATCTTCTTTTTTGGCTTGTATATTTTTCTACCATTCTCCAATATAAGCTCCTTAAGGGGAGGGACTTCATTCATTCATGGTTGATTCTCCATCTCTACAAGATATTCTTAATAAAAGCTCAATAGATATTTGCCAAGTGATTGTAAGTAAAGGCAAATTTACTGAGAGGAAGATGGTGGGAAGGAATGAAGATAAAGCTTCAGAGAGTCTTCATGTGGCATCATTTCATATGCACAAAATTCATCAAAAAATAAGAAACCACAATGCCTAAAGGGGATGCTATGGATTGAATTGTGTCCCCCCAAAATTTGTAGGCGGAAACACTCATCCCCAGAGTGACAGTATTCAGAGATAGAGCCTTTGGGAGATAATTAGCTTTAGATGAGGTCATGAAAATGGGGTAGAGGGAAACCAGAATATGTCACCCCAGATACGCCTCTTGGACATAAAAAATATTTTATGCTGAAAGCAGGTAAGAATCAGCTAATGCAGAAAAAACTCCTCCTTTTCTGTCTGAAGGAAAGATATAAATTCTCCTTTTACTGAAGACTCAGTCTTATCAGCCCAGAGATGGACTCATAAGAGTCTGTAAACAAACCCGAATTCCATTACTTTCATCGCATACATTGACTTTCCCACAAGTTACCACCCTTGGAAGCCTACAACTACTTTCCTTTTTCTGTCATTTCTCTGCAGATTTATTGCTCTTTGTTGAAGGTACTATATAAGCTGTAATTCTAAATCATCATTTTAAGTCGTTTTTGGATTTGGTTTCTCCCATGTCATGTGCACTACATCTGCTAATAAACTGGTTTTCTCTTGTTATTTGTTAGAGTCCCAGCTGAAAACCTAAGATGAGTAGAGGTCACTTGTGTCTTCCATATGGGGCCCTCAAGATGGGATTAGTGATCCTATAAGAGGAGACACCTGAGAGTTTGCTTACTCACCCCAGGTCTTTTCTATTTCCCCATCTCCCCCACACTCACCTAGGAAAGGCCATATAAGGACACAGTGAGGAGGCGATCTGCAACCCAAAGAGAGAGCCCTCACCAGACACCAACCCTGCTGGCACCCTGACCTTGGACTTCCAGAACTGTAAGAAATAAATTTCTGTTGTTTAAGCCACTCAGTTGTGATATTTTGTTATGGCATCTCTTGAGCTAAGATAGTGGACATGGTTGGAGCAAAATTAGAACATCCTTATTATGATAGCTTTATGAATTATTAGAACCATTTTGGAGAGTGAGCTACAAATCAAATCAAGAGAAATCCTACATTTCCATTCCTAGGAATTTATCAAATGGGAAGTGTTCCACAGGTGAAAAAAAATTTTAGTAATTACTTCTAAAGATAAAATATTGAAAAACAACGTAAATGCCCAACATCAGGATTGTGTATATATATATATATATATACACACACATCTGCACACACATATATATGTATACGTATATATTATATACGTATACATATATAATGTTACATCAACCTGATAGAATATTATGTATCCCTGGGGCGCCTGGGTGGCTCAGTCGTTAAGCGTCTGCCTTCGGCTCAGGTCATGATCCCAGGGTCCTGGGATCGAGCCCCACATCAGGCTCCCTCCTCGGTGGGAAGCCTGCTCCTCTCTCTCCCACTCCCCCTGCTTGTGTTCCTGCTCTTGCTCTCTCTCTCTGTCAAATAAATAAATAAAATCTTTAAAAAAAAAAAAAAGAACATTATGTATCCCTAAAATTATCACTGTGAAATGTATGTGGATAAGTGGAAAATATAAAACGTATTTCAAGTCATAGGCGAGAATTTGATTGACCTCACCACTGGGAAATCTATTAGTGTTGTATGAAACTTCTCGGGGATTAAAGGGAAAAGTAACACTGGATGTGAGTTTCCTGAAATGCTCTCAGGGTCTTGGGAAATTAAGGTCCAGGAAACACAGGGCAGCGTAATGCCCTCCTGAGTAGAACTACTGAGGTGCCTGCCCCCCTCCCCCAGTCCCATCTCTTTTCCTGATGCAGAAGCTAGAGTTTTATCACTTCTATTTAACCTCACCCTTGGTATCACCAAGCCCTCTCCCCTTGAGAGTGAACTGGTTGGTTTCTCCTCGGTTCTTACTGCATTTTTACTTTGCTGAAGTGTGTATTCATGGCTTCTCACATAGAAGCCTCCCACTCTGCTATCCTTTCAATAGTATCACTGCCGGTCATAGACGTCACCAAACTCACTCTCTGGCCACAGGGAGACTGAACCACGGTAAGCCACATCCTTCCCCAGAGAACACAGATAGGGATAGAATCCTCACCCTGAGCCTCCAGGCTGGAGAAGCAGGTGGTCTCTCTCTACAGTGCCACTTCCAGCCTCCCAGGCTTGGAGCACCCCTGTTCTAGAGTGTCCCTCCCTGACTGCCATTGCTAAGTTCTGCGCCTAGAGTAGCCCTCGTCCCTGCAATTTCCAGATTGTGGCTTTTCCTCCAAGTGACAGTCATTTAAATAAATATTTTGCTTTCCATTTTAGTGAAAAGGAATTCAATTATTTAATGATGTAATTTTGTTAATTTTTAGCAAGTTTTTAAAAGTATCATGGGGGCGCCTGGGTGGCTCAGATGGTTAAGCGTCTGCCTTCGGCTCAGGTCATGATCCCAGGGTCCTGGGATCGAGTCCTGCATCGGGCTCCCTGCTAGGCGGGGAGCCTGCTTCTCCCTCTGCCTCTGCGTCTCTCTCTCTCTGACTTTCATGAATAAATAAATAAAACATTTTTAAAAAAATTAAAAATTAAAAAAATTAAAAAAAATAAAAGTTAAAAGTATCATGGAAAATACCTGGGGGTTTTGAAATCTTTTGAGGAAATATGCCAGAATTGGTATTTAGGGTTTGTTTTTTTTCCCCTAATCATGCAAGTACTTTCTGTTTATGATAAAAAGTATAGACAAGAGAATAAGAAATTGATAGAAAATAAGACAGGATTCAGATGCCACTGAACCAAGAGTAATAGTGTTTAAACGTTGGTATGTTTTTCCTTTTTTATACATCTTGTTTTAGAGTGCCACAAATACATTTTCATTTTTTAAATATACTTGTATATTTACCTGTGTTGTTTCTTGGCCCACATAATTTTAATGTCTGCATCAAATTATATATAATTTTAATATTTCATAGCTTTATCTACTTATATTCAGATTGTTTTTGTTTGTGCATATCCTTTGTTGTATAGACAAGGAAGCTCTTTGCATAAATATTGGTTTGTATTTTGTATTAGCTCCTAAGGATAAATTTCAAAGTAGAATTACCAGGTCAAACATGATGAATAATTTAATTCTAATTATTATATTGTCCAATTGTTTTCTAAAATTCTTTTCTTGCTCCTCGAACTGCATTGAGCTGCCTCCAGGAGATATTGAAGAATGTGACAAGAAGTTTACAACAGACATTCTTAAAGTGGGTCTGGCCACCGAGCAGATACTTTAGGATGGCATTTCTTTTAAGCTTCTTGCCTACACATATAAGAAATTCAGTTCAGTAGCAAATTCCTGCGCATACAAGAAAACAGAAAAATCTACTTTCCTTCCTTAAAGCATAATAATCCCTTTGTCATAGATGAAATTTTCTATCTTCTCATCTAAAATATTTCATTTTATTGAGCCTACATGGTAGAAACCCAATAAATAAATCAGCCGCATACATAATAAATGAAAAGCAAGTAGTCATTATTCTGCACAGAGCACACAGATGCATTTTTTCTTTGGCTGATTTTTTTTTTATTTAAATGTGTTAATGTGGCAGCTTTGTCTGTTAGTTCCGCCCATCCTTCCCATGCTCCTCTTACTACTTGAGTGAGTAACATATTGATGTTACCTGCTTGGTCCCTATAGGCACATGAGCTTTTGAATGTTGGGCAAGTACACTATTACTTGGTTAATTCACTACATGTTCTAAGTCTTTGTTCAGAAAATATAATCATTGAAGATATAAGGCTAATTTTTTTAAGTTATAATGCATATTTTCTGGTCCATAACACCACTTTCTGAGGTCTCTCCAATTTGGAGCCCTTTCCAATTAAGATGTGCTGGCTTTTCAAGGATAGCAGCTCTGTCTATGAACTTCCTCTAAGCAAATGTCCTCACAAACCCACAGAGTCATGTTGCTTTTTCTAAGGATGGCCTGGCCTTCATTTGTCAAAATATGAATGTATAAATATCTTTATGAAATTCAGTATTAGGGCAAAGAAACGACTGAAAAATAAAAATATAGTAGTTAGAAGGGACTAAACATTTAAAGGAGACCTTTCTTTTTCTTTAAGACAAGAACCTGTTTCTTCCAGTCTCATCTCCAACATGTAAAGAGCGTCAAAAGTGCTACCCCCATCTTTGCCACAACAAAAAAACCTGAACAAACTAAAAATATCAATGATTTTCCTTACACTAATCAAAAAGTAGACATGTGGGGCAAATGGACTCCCCCAAATCTAAAGGAACAGGCAAATACAGAAAACCATAGCTGAGATTAACAAATCTGAAGTAGAAGCCACTGGAGTCATAAACTGGTAGAAACATTTAATAGTAATTTTGATAAAATGTTAGAGGCTGTGTGTTAAAGGGAAAAATTCCTGGACACCTTCAGTCTTCGATGGATCCCCCCATCTCATAGGCTTAACTTCCAGGTAACCCACCATTCTCATGATGAAGAGTCAAGAAAAATCCCCACATGTCTCTGGAAGTGGGAGGGTAGAAGGAGCAATTCTGAAATACTCCCAGAGCATTCTCTCTGATAGAGGCTTACTCTCCAAAGGGAAAGACCTTAACAGAACCTTATCCCACTAGGGGAAGGGCATTTATCCCTGACTAATCCTGTCTTGCCTTCCTGTCTCACCTAAGGGGACAGGAAGATAAGAAACCTTTGTGAAAGTCACAGCCCGTGGACACAGGCTCACTAAATCACTGGATTTAATCATAAGGTTCTGGAAACCTTTCCCTCTCCCATACCTAATCAACACATCATTGGGGATACAGTGTAATAAAAATGGACTGCAGCTATAGTAGCTGTAAGGTACAGACTCTATTTAAGAAGTTCTTAGACAAGGGGCGCCTGGGTGGCTCAGTCGTTAAGTGTCTGCCTTTGGTTCAGGTCATGATCCCACGGTCCTGGGATCAAGCCCTCATCGGGCTCCCTGCTCAGCGGGAAGCCGGCTTCTCCCTCTCCCACTCCCCCTGCTTGTGTTCCCTCTCTCACTGTGTCTCTCTCTGTCAAATAAATTTTAAAAATCTTTAAAAAAAAAGTTCTTAGACAAGCCCGAAGATAAGAGGAGAGATAAAAATAAGGACCCTCAAGGAATTTGAAGCCTATGGCACCTCAATTTACAGCAAATATAACATAGCCCAACCCCTAGCCAGGTGAACATAAAACTTCAAACTAAAGACCTATTTACCTCAGACCCTTTTGCCTGATACATAATGTCTAACTCTCAACAAGAAATTACACAGCATGCTACAAGGCAAGAAAAACACACAGAAGATACAAAACAAATATCAGAATCAGACTTTGATATGATACAGATTTTGGAATTATCCGATAGAAAATTTAAACTAATAGAGTCTGGCTGTGCTAGAAAAAGCAGATAACATGCAAAAAATAGATGGTTAGAGCAAGCAGATAATAGATAACTGAAAACTTTAGGAAGAAGTCAAAGCTAATGCTAGAACTCAAAATACTGTAACAGAAATGAAGAATGCCCTTGATGGAATGATCATTACAGTGGGCATAGCCAAGGAAATCATCAGTGAACCTGAAAATTTGTCAGGAGACTTTCCACGCTGAAATTCAAAGAGAAAAGATAATTTTAAAAAACAGAACACAATGTCTAAGAACTGTGGAACAATTTCAAAAAGTGTGACATTAATGTAATTGAAATACCGAAAGAAAGAAGAAATATTTGAAGATCAGAGAAGATGTTTTTCTGAAAATAATAGCAGATCCCAAACTACATATCTATGAGGGTTAGAGAACACCAAGCCAGAAATATATCATAAAATCTGTATCTGCCCATATCATATTCAGAGTTCAGAAGACCAAAGACAAAGTGAAAATCTTAAAAGAAGCGACAGTGGGGGACTTGTCTATAGAGAGAAAAGGTTAAAAAAATATAGCTGACTTCATAGCAGAATCCATGCAAGCAAGAAAAGAATGGAGTGAAATATTTAAAGTGTTGGAGGGGAAAAAAACCACACCAGACTAGAATTCTAGATTTAACAATAGTATCTTTCAAAAGGGAAGAAGAAATAAAGATTTTCTCAGGCAAGTAAAATATAAGGTGACTTTTGGCCAACAGACCTGTCCTGTGAGAATTGTTAAGTTCTTCAGAAGAAAAATGTCGAACTCTGATTTATATCAACGAAAGAACATCAAAAAATAAAAGTAAAATAATTTTTTAATTTTTCTAATTCTTAACTGATCAATAGATACCTGTTTCTTCAAAGTAATGATAGCAACAATGTATTTATTAGATGATTATAGCATACAGATAAAGGAAATGAATGACAGCAAAGTAATAAGGGTTTGGAAAGAGGAGCTAGAAGCACATTTATAGGAACCTGCACCACCCTTGAGGTAGTACAGACTATTTGAAAGCAGACTTAGGTAAATTGTAAAGGTACATTTCAAGCTCTAGGAATGCTACTAATTTTTTAAAAAGTATAATGAATATACTAAGAGGAAATAAAATGGAATCATATGAAATTTTCAATTAAAACCAGAAAAGGTAGAAAAGGAATTAAAAAAAAAGGATGAAGAACCTGTTCAATAAATAGAAAAGAGTTACAAACATAGTAAATAATAATCCAACTATATCAATAACCACGTAAAGTGTGGTCTAAATAAATTAAAGATAGAAACCATCAGAATAGATAAAAAGCAAGACCTAACTAGATGTGTCTAAAAGATCCACTTCAAATATAAAAACACAGATAGATTAAAATCAAAGGGATGAAGAAAGATATAATATGCTAACACTAATCGAAAGAGAGTTAGAATAGCTGTATTAATTTCAGATAAAGTAGACCTCAGAACCAGGTATATTATCAGAAATACAGAGGAGCATTAAACAATTATAAAAGGGTCAACATTCCAAGAAGACCTAACAATCTTGAGCATGTATGCACCTAACAAAAGCTATCAACATAGTGTGGCAAAAGCTCAAAGAAATGTAAGGAGAAACAAAAAAATCCACTGTTATACTTGGAGACATTAACACCCCTCTAATCAATAGATCAAACACGCAGAAATTTATTAAGGATATTATTGACTTGAGCAGCACTATCAGTCAATTGGATCTAATTGATATTTATAGCATATTCCACCTAACAACAGCTGAATACATTGTTATCAAGCTCACCTATAACACTCACTAAAATAAACCACTTCTGGTCCATATAACACAGCTTAACAATTTTAAAAAATAGAAATCATACAAACTATGTTCTGAGACCACAGTGGAATTGAACTACAAATCAGTAACAGAAAGACAGCTGGAAAATTACCAAACATTTCTCAATTAAACAACACATTTCTCAGTAACACATGGATTAAAGATGTCTCGAGAAATTTTTAAAAATTGAAGCAAATGAAAATAAAACTTATGAAAATGTGTGGTTGCAGCAAAAGCAGTTCATAGATGGACTTTTATAGCATTAAATGCATATATTAGGATAAATGAAGGAGCTATTCAATACTCCAAACCTCTATCATAGGAAACTATAAGCCTAAAGCCAGCAGAAAAAAAAGACATAATAAAAATTATAACAGAAATTCATTAAATTGAAAACAGGAAACCAACGGAGAAATTCAATGAAACGAAAAGCTGGTTCTTTGAAGAGATCAATTAAATTGACAAAATTCTAGTCAAGCTTACAGTAACAAAGAGAAGACACAATTTAGTAATATCAGAAATAAAAGAGGAGTTATCACTACTGATTCCACAGACATTTAAAAGATAGTAAGGAGGGGGTCCTGGGTGGCTCAGTCAGTTAAGCGCCCAGCTCTTGGTCTGGCCTCAGGTCATGATCTCATAGTCGTGAGATCCAGCCCTGTCTCAGGCTCAGTGCAGAGCCTGTTCAGGATTTTCTCCCTCTCCCTCTATCCCTCCCCGCCCCCTATTTCCACACATGTGCTCTTTCTCTCTCTTTCTCAAAACAAAACCAAAAAAAAAAGGATAATAAGGAATACTATGAACAACTCTATACCCACAAATATGAGAACTTAAGTGAAATGGACCAATTCCTTAAAAGATGCAAACTACTGAAACTCACACAAGGAGAAATACAGACTGTATCTATTAAATAAGTTGAATCAATAATTAATAACCTTTCAAAAAAGAAGGCAAAGCACCAGATGCAGATAATATCACTGGGGAATTCTACCACACATTTAAGGAAGAAATGATTCTAATTCTCTATAATCTGTTCCCAAAAATATAACACAGGGAACACTTCCTAACTCATTCTATGAGGCCATTACCCTACTACCCAAACCAAACAAAGCCATTTCAAGAAAGGAAAACTACAGACAAAAATCTCTAATGAATACAGATGTAAAAATCCTCAACAAAATATCCAAAAATATACAGAAAAGAATTGTACCATGGACAAGTGGGATTTTTGCCAGGTATGCAAGTCTGGCTTAACACTTAAATATTAATTAATGTAACCCACTAAATTATTAGGCTCATATGCTTATTTAAATTGATTCAGGATATGAATTTAACAAAGTTCATACCCATTTATAATTAAAAGAACTTAGTAAACTAGTAATAGAGAAAAACTTTCTCTATTTGATAAATTATGTCTACAAACAACTTATACCCAGCATGACACTTAATGGTAAGGAAATACACACATTCCCGCCAAGACTGAGAACAAGACAAGGATATTCCCTCCCACCACACCTAGCCAATATTGTGTTGGAAGTTCAGCTGACAAGAAATATGAAGTATAACAAGAAAAGTAAGTGAAAGGTATACAGAATGTGAAGAAAGCACTAGTACTGTCTGGATAGCCACATTAAACGACAACAACGACAATGAATCTAGACACAGACCTAAAACTTTGCACAAAAAATTAATTCAAATGGATAACAGATAAATGTAAACAAATAAGCAAACAAAAGCAAACAAAACCCACAAACAAACTAGAACACTTCTAGAAGAAAACAGGAAATCATCTGGGCTTGTTTTTAAATAAAACATCAAAAAGCACATTCCATGAAAGAAAATAATAATGTGGACTTTACCAAAATTAAAAGCTTCTCTGCAAACAAACATAACTTAATAGGATGAAAACACAAGTCACCTATTGGGAGAAAATATTTGAAAAACACAGATCTGATAAAGAACTGGTATCCAAAGTGTCCAAAGAACTCTTAAAACTCGACAATAAGAAAATAAACCCAATTAAAATATGGGCAAAAGAACTGAATAGACACCTCATAAAAGAAGATATTCAGAAGGCAAATAAGCATATGAAAATATGCTCACCATCATTTGTTATTAAGGAATTGCAAATTAAAATAGCAATGAGATACCACCACTATACATCTATTAGAATGGCTAAAATCCAAAGAAGCGACAATAATAAATGCTGTCAAGGATGAATAGCAACAGAAACTCTTTCATTGCTGTTGGGAATGCAGTATGTCGCAGTCACTTTGAAATACAGCATTGCGGTTCTTACAAAGCTATATTTAATGTTCTTCTACCTCCTGCCTCTAATGTGCTTCTAGGTATTTACCCCAACTGATATGAAGATGTATTTCCCATAAATACCTACATCGTATTTTTTAATATCAGCTTTATTTATAATCACCAAAACCAGGAAACAACCAAGCAGTCCCTCAATAGCTAAAAGAAAGACCTGTCTCTTGTCAGCAGCAATTAACTTAGTAATGGTTTATCTATACACTGGAAATATCCACAACAAAGTTTCAATGATTTCACATCAATTATCTACTCTCCCCAAAATAAAATTTTAACAAAAATCACTGCATAGCTTCATTGGCTACTTATTCTGATAGGAGAATAAAGTAAAGCTCATCCATCCTGAGAATTATCAATCAGGAAAGGATCTCACTAGTATTCTTGTTCCACAGCTATTAGGAGAACCATGGGAATGTGTGTTTATTATAACAATAGCTCATGTGGAAACAAGAGATTCTCTGCACTGTCTTGTTCTACACAATAGAAAGACTCCTTTCTATTTGTGAAGCTCTTATGTCATGATGAGGTTGTTGAGTTTAATTCCCATAGTGTATAAGTGGCAATGCAGAAAAGGAAGCACTTCCCAAGCTTCATTCCCTGGCTACTTTTTCTAGAGCGTATTTTGTAAATTACAGCTTCTGCACACTACATATTCTCTAGTGGCCTGCTATAGCTAATACAGTTCCCAAAAGTGCATAATGACTCCCAAGTTGCAGCTTAAAGAGTGGAGAATTATAATGAATAATGAAAGAGTGAAAATACACCCGGGTTCCCTTGCCTGGGGGGAGGGGAGGGGGCTGTGGCTGGCCCTCTAATGGTACCAGATGAAGTGCAAAGCATCAGCTTCAGATTTGTTCCCCACAGCTTCCCAATGTAGAAACAGATCCTAGAGACACGCACTGAATAGGACAGAGAGATTATTTTCATTCATATTCTTTGCACCTGATCTGCAGATATCATTATTATGACAATACCTTAGTCCAATATTGAAGTCACAGACGTGCTTTTAAACTACAAAGCACTTTTAAGATGTCTCTAAGTCTCCCTGCTCAAAGGCCTAAATCTTCTCACTAAACAAACAATAAAATATATTATATTGGCCTGTGTTTGTTTCTGAAAATACTGGCAGGATCACTCTGGCAATAAAAGGTGAGTGGTTAGAAATGCTAAGTAGAGAGGCCACTGTGAGATCCCTCAAGGACAGACACTGGGAATTCACCGATGTTATCAGCAGGATTGTCCTATAATGTTGGTAATATTTACATCAAAGACATGGAAACACCATGTGACTTGCAAAAAAGCGTCCTGGAAACAAACAAAGAAGTGGCGCTACAGGAAATATAGGAATTAAGAGATGAAAAAGGAGTTTGCCTGTTTGGGTAGAAACCAGAGTTGGCTCTCAACAGTGTGGCTATAGACCGCTTTTTCTCCGATCCAGTCACCAGGCTCATCATGCCCTATACCTGACCCAACCAATACCTGACTGCCTCCAGAAATGACAGGGTCTCATTATCCCAGGTATCTGTCCATTTCCAGTACTCAAAACTAGACCATTCCACAGTGAGCCGGCTGTATACCCTCACCTTGAATCCTCTGGCTCTGTTCTGTCCACTCTCTTACACTGTGTTAATGTTCTTGAATCTTCTTGGCCTTCATTCATTGATACATATTTCTCCTGCATTGTGGTATTCTTTAAAAGTTGATTATGGATTTTGACATTCATACTTTTATTTTTTAACATTTTAAAATAAAATATATTAAAAATTTTTAAATAATACGTTAACAGTAAAAAGGTTACCTTCTTTGACTGTCCTCTTTCAAATTAGATCCCATCTTCCAGATGCCATAGCAAATGACTACTACTATTTTTGCTTCACTCAAAGGTTCTTTTTTATATTTAGACAAGCAAATAGATATCTATATTCCTTTTCCCCTTTTGTTACGTAACTGGTTGTACACCACAGCATTGTTCTGCACTTTGCTTTCTTTGTTTTATTTTGTTTGTTTTTATTTAATAAGCGCTTACCCGATCAGATCAGTCCCACTCAGGATATTCTCACCTTTGATTAACTTAAAGGCAACTGATTAGGGGCTTTAATTACACCTGCAAAATCCCTTTCAGAGCAGACTTATAACTTGCACAATCACAGGAATGATAGCCCATCACTTTTACTATATTTATTGGTCTAGCCTACACCCAAGGGGCTGTGATTATACAAGGGCATCGGTCATTAGGGACCTCCTTAGAATTCTGGCTACCACAACTATATTTCCTGAAGTGCAATTTTGAAAGAAATTGACAAAAGGCCCGTCCTAGACAATTACAATTTCAAAAAGCAGTACATTCATATTTTCTTATGGGCCTCAGCAGTATTGTATGTTAATACATTTTGGAATGGTATCAGTCTGATAGGTGAATTGGGGGTTTCTCAGTATACTTTTAATTTTCTTTCTCTTATTATAAATGAGATTCAGTACTTTTCATACGTTTAAGGACTGTTTATATGTTATTTTCACTAATATTCTTTTATTTCTTCTCCCATTTCCCCCATTGGGTTTTTAGTCTTTATCTTATTTATCGAAGAATATTTTTAAATATTAGAAGGATTAAATCTTTGTCTATGATAGAAGCTGTAAACATTTCTTACAACTTTACAAGTTTGCTATTATTTTTTTTAACTGTGGCAATCATTTATTTTGTAATAATGCAAAAGTTTTTATTTTTATATTAGAGTCACTATATATATATTATTTTAGTCTGAATAATAGTTGATGTTAAAAAAAGAATTGACAATCTTTTCTTATAGAGTGACTTATGGTTGTATGATTTTCATTTACATATTCCATGTATTGGGAATTTCCTGAAATATTATATTAAATATAGATCTGTTTTCAATAGGCTATACATAATTTGTATTTTTCCATCTGAATGAACTTATAGAAGATTGTATTTTCAAAAGATAGCTGCCTGATTTTCTTAAGATGAAACTTGAAACCTGCAATATGGCTTTCTATCTCAGGAAATGTGTCTTTGGAACCTTAGGTCACTATGCAAGCAATCTAACAGCCCTGTGATTGCCTTGGTGGAGAAACAGTTTGGTGAAATTACATAAAGAGACAGAGATACCAATGAGCCCCAGCTCTTTCAACATCCAGCTCTCAGCCCAGGTACTAGATATATGAGTATAGAAGCTTTTGAGATGGCTCCAGGACTAGGCTGACTCTGAACTCCATAGCTGAGATGCTCCCAAATACCTAATCCACAGAAATCATGAGTGATTAGAAATAATTGTTGTTTTAAACCACTTAATTTTGGGATGATTTGCTAACACAGCAATAGCAATCAGATTTTTCTTGTGTTTTTTTTAATTTAAAAAAATTAATTCTCCTAGTTCTGTCACCAGAAACATTCCAAATTTTAAACTTCTATTTATCTAACCACACTGGATAATAGCACCAAAGATAAATAATAATGCTAATGGAAGGCATCTTTCTTTTGTTCCTGCCTCTAGCCAAAATGTTTTTAGGGTTTCTATATTAAGTAAAATGATGTCTTTGAAGCAAAAGAAATAGTTCAAATGGTATCAAAGTATCTATATATTCCTTGTTTTTTAAATGAATGCTCCATCCTACAAATATATCACTGAACTTCTGATATTTTTCACTTTGAATGCTCAGAGCATATACTCTGTTGACCAAATCCAGCTGCAGGGACCACATTCAGATTTTCCTAATTGTGACTCATATACTTTGGCTGTGCTAAATGCTGTAGGAAACTGGATTATTTATATACTTTTTATTGTAAGCTATTTCCTATTCAATGTTACCACATGTAGAAAAGAAGTCCTTATCCCTGTTACGTGCACACATCTCCAAGGTGCTCCTTTAAGAGAGATGTTAAACTGTGACCCTCAAAGAGTACGGTGTGATATTTAAATGCTGTACATAACTGCAGAGGAAACAATTTCTCCTTTTCTCCTTTCCCTGGAGTTAATATGTAATTTTGAGAAGCATGCTATTTGTTTAGAGTATTAACTGAGTGGCATATTGAGAATATTTAAAATGCATGAGTATTCTATTTACATCAAATGTGGGAATAGTGTTTTTATATTTCAGGAAATTTTCTGTGCCAAGATGCAGAAAAAAAAAGATTATTTATGAAATTCAACATTGCATATCCTGGTGTTACTTTGGGGAATCATCTATTTTATTCCAGGTTTCAGCAATTTATAGAGATGACAAAGAAGATAAAGGAAAGCTTTAGATGCAAATAGCTACACGTGTTAATGAGGACATTGTCCCATTGTGAGGTACGAGGAGGATTTCACACAATCTGCCTTCAGGTAAGAATATTAAAATCCTATATAGTCAATAGTTCCTATGGGTTTTTTTCTTAAAATGTTTATGGAATCGAGATTTTGTAGTTCTTTAGGAATAGATACCAATTATTCAATCTTTGCTTTCAGCCATTAAAAAAAAAAATCCAAAATATATCACTTTCATTACAGAGTAAAATTTTTCACTTAACTAACCTAATTTTCACCTAATAATTCACCTAATCAGTGAATATCAACTCTCTACTATAACCCCGTGTTATTTCATTTATTTAATGATGGCTATCATTTCCCCTTCCCTCCCGAGTTAACACAACTCTTGGCTTCCTTTACTTTCATTAAGTAATTTAGTAATGTTCAATGAATGCCTAGTTTGTACCAGTTTATATATTTAACTGTTGGAAATATGACATAACTGAAAAAGACAAGGTCCCTACTCTTACAATAAATATCTGTGGAATAAATAAAGGCTTGGACGAATGATCATTTGTTATTAATATTGCTATTTTTTGGAGTCATTTTTGCACCCTCTGGTGTTTAATAAACATAAATTTGTTTAATGAGGGTATGACAGAAGAGTATCCAAACAAATACTTAGGATTCAGAACCAGTGTATCAATTCAATATCAGTTTTATTCTAAAAATCAAATGGAAAAGAATATCTGGAGTTTTGTTGATGAGAGGGAGAGAGAGAGAGAGAAAAAAAAACATAAGACCCAATCTTTTGATGGACATATAGCAGAGGAGAACAAGAAAATGGGATAAACAGAAAGGAGCAAAAGAAAGTAAGCATTGATGGGCGCCTGGGTGGCTCAGTTGGTTAAGCGACTGCCTTCGGCTCAGGTCATGATCCTGGAGTCCCGGGATCGAGTCCCGCATCAGGCTCCCTGCTCGGTGGGGAGTCTGCTTCTCCCTCTGACCCTCCTCCCTCTCATGCTCTCTGTCTCAAATAAATAAATAAAGTCTTTAAAAAAAAAAAAAGAAAGTAAGCATTGACAATGGAAGGAAGAAAAGCATTTCAGAGATAGAAAAACAAAATGGTGTAGATCATTGAAGTTCAGTGAGTAGTGCATTTCAAGCACTGAGACTTGGTCCATGGAGGCAGATACAGAAAGCAAGTCCAGGAGAAGAAAGCTGGAGAAAATAGCTTCAGATCTCACATGATGTCACAGGTTACTCTGAGAGACCAACTTTTTTTTTTAGAGATAGGAAGAGTGGCAGGGGGGGCGGGGGGGGAAGCAGAGGGAAAAGGTCAAGCTGACTCTACACTGAGCCTGACATGGGGCTCTATCTCACAACCCTGAGATCATGACCTGAGCCAAAATCAAGAGTTGGATGCTTAACCGAGTGACCCCAGGCGCCCTACAACTTTTTTTGATAGCTTCATGTGTGTAAGATTGGTCTTCCTCCAAATTTGTAAGTACCTGTCCCAAGATCAGAGACTGTATTTTAGTTTTACTTGAATCTTTCACAACCTCTGACATACAGATATTGTCAGATAGGATTCGCTTGAAAACATGCTGACTTATCTCTTCCATTAGTCACATTACTTCATGGTCTTCTGTCTTCCCTGACTTTTCTTAGTTCATGAATTTATCTTTTCTATTTCTGGCATAACTTTCTGAGCTAAATATCCTCTTTAATATTTCCATTTCTTGTTTTCTTTTTCTACCTTTGAAAATCTCAATCCTTATGAAGATGAGTAGTCAGAGTGAGTTGCTGCCATTAGCTGAAGCTGGATCTACATTAAACAACTTAAGATAAGGAGCTAATAAGTATAATTAGAGTCCCTGCAATATAAAGAATAGATTAAAAAATTTTTTAGCACTTTGAAGCTGACTCTATTTGCTAATACATCAGATTTTGACTACTAAGACAGTATATTTTGATGATTTGGCATTTAAATATCAATTTAAATTTACTCAGAAACATCTGGAAGGTACATGTCTCCTCTGTTGCCATGTAAGTTAGTTTTACCTCTGTTTCTCCATTCCCACACCTAGAGTCATCCTGGCATTTACTATGAAGTCGTTCTTCTGATTATAAAACTCTAACCTTATATGTCTTGATTATAATATTTGAACTCTGTCTTGTTCCTGAGAATCTTGTTCTCAGTTCCTCTATTCACCTAAACAGACCAGTTTGTTTTATTTGCCTGTGTTCCTATCTTGGTGCTTTGCATGGTATCTCTGAATTCTCTAGAACTAGAAAACAAAAGATTGTGGGAAATTATACAAACCCTGTCTGGATCCTGCTTTCCTATCTTCCCTATAGAACAGAAGCCTCAAGATGCTAAAGGAAGGACAGCAAAACCTTTCACTCTGACAGCATTTGTGAAGACCCATCTTGGGCAAAGGGCAGGAAACTCCTGGGGCCGGGCACTTGCACATCCCTGCTCGTTGGGGAGGGGCAGGATCACTGAGAAGGCCCCACTCCAAGGATTCAGGAAAACAGCACTCAACTAAGGCTGAGAATGAAAAAGAACAGTAAAGAATACTGCCCTCTCCCCAAACCTTCCTAGTAAGAGTCGAGCAACATGTAACAGCCATCTACTGCTGGGGATGGTAGAAGAGCATGGAGAGAGAGCCTCTCTGAGCTCGAGGTGCAGAGAGAAATCATGAAGTTGAGGGTGGAGCACGCACTAAAGAAAACTCTCAACCAACTGGCTGGTCCCCACGCTAAACAGAATGTAATGCCATAGGACTCTGAAGTCTATAGTATGCTTAAAGTAACAGTAGGGACAACAAAACCCAAACCCAGCAAATACCTATTCAATTGACTACACTTATCCCACAATAAAAGAAATGTGCCCATTTTCTGGCATGAATTTTATTTATCTCTGTCTTCACTGCCTTACACAAGGTATCTGGCTTCAACAAAAACTTATATGAAGCATAAAAAAAAGAAGTAGAACAAAGTACTGAAAAAGAGGGGTGCCTGGGTGGTGCAGTCAGTTAAGTGTCCAACTCCTGGTTTCGGCTCAGGTCGTGATCTCAGGGTCCTGGGACTGAGGCCCGCATAGAGCCCCTGATTGGGCTCTGTGCTGCGTGTGGAGTCTGCTTGGGATTCTTTCTCCTTCCCCTTCTGCCCCTCCTGCTTATACACTCATGCTCGTTCTCTCTCTAAAAATAAACAAATAAACCTAAAAAAAAAGAAAAGACTCTCTTCCTTTGCCCCCCCCAAAATAAATAAATAAATCTTTTTAAAAATTTTTTAAAAATATATTGAAAAAGAAAAATTAATTCCCAAAACCAGACTGGGATACAGACTAGATGTTGGAACATCTGGACAGGGAATTTAAGATAGTTATGATTAATATGTTAAAGGTTCTATTAGAAAAGGTAGACATCATGCATGAACAAATAGGGAATTCCAGCAGAGATATGGAGAAGGAGAGAGAGAACAGCAAAATAAATATTTCAAAAGATGATGGCTGAGAATTTTCTAGTTTAACACAAGAAAACAAATCAAAGATCCAAAAAATTGAGGAACTACCAAACAGGATAAGTACAAAATAAGTAAGTATATAAATATCAAATAAGTAAATGAACAGCAAAAAAATCACCAAGATATATCAGATTCAAATTACTGAAAATGATAGAGAAAATCTTGAAGACAGACAGCAAATAAAAGATACATTACATATAAAGGAACAAAGACTATCAACATTCTCATGGAAATTTATGCAAGCCAAAGACAATGGTGTTATACCTTTAAAATACTGAAAGAAGAAAATCTGTTAACCTAGAATTCTATATCCAGTGAAACATATCTTTCAAAAAATGAAAAATAAGATTTTTTTCAGACAGGCAAAATTGATGGAATTTTTGACAGTACATTCACACTATAATATTAAAGGAATTGTTAAATAAAAGGAATAACATCTAACAGAAACTTGGAACTAAACATACCTACACATACATATACAGTCAAACACACATAAATGAAGAACAGCAGAAATTTGTTCATAAGCTTGGGAGTGTCCCTCTTACACAGAGGGCAAGGAGAGACTGAAGAAAAAGTCAAGCCAGTCCAGATTGGGAGCTGGCAGGTTAAATAAGCAAGAGAACTTACAGATGAGGCTTGTCTTGGACAACCACAAGATATGTAGATCTCTAAACCTGCCCACCAGAATCTTAAAAGTTTATATAGAGGCCTTAATGGGGTTCAGTCATATACACCATCCAGTTGGTCCAACACATTGCTCTCATAAGGCTAAGTCCTTGGGTGCCTGGGTGGCTCAGTCGGTTAAGCATCTGCCTTCAGCTTGGGTCATGATCCCAGAGTCCTGGAATCAAGTCCCGCATCGGGCTCCCTGCTCAGCAGAGAGTCTGCTTCTCCCTCTACCCTTCACCCTACTTGTGCTCTCTCTCACTTGTTCTCTCTCTCTCAAATAAATAAAATCTTAAAAAAAAAAAGGCTAAGTCCTTGAAATTGGCCCCATCAGAACATACATTTTTTCAAGGACAGAGGAGAGGGTGAGGAGCTAGGATCCAGCTCGAGGGTCAACTGACACTCAATGTCCTCTCAATACCTCCTCCAACAAAATTACACAGGTAAAGGTAAATATGAAATTCAGTTCTCTTTTTATTTTCAGTGGCTAAAAAAACTGAATAAAAAAATAATAGCAACAGACATATTTATGGCATATGTAAAAGTAAAAAGTCTGACAATGAGGAGGAATTGCTAGTTTACTTCTACAAGATCCTCACATTACACTTGAAGTTGTGAAATAATGTTTTAAGGGAGACTATAGTTGATAAATATGTATAAACTAAGCCGTGGGCAAACAATCCACACATGGCAGTGAGAAAAAATGAGTTCTATCTCACACTGACCTCTCCCTGCTGCCTATGCAAAGGGAGCAACCCTCATCCAAGGAGAAGGTGTCAGAAGTTTTATGAGACAGCGATAAACTGAAAATTGACCTTGTAACCCAACCGAAGAAAGCAAGGAGGCTCTAACACCAAGTGTAAGATTTAAGGACGTCTAAGTCAGTAGGCAGAATTCCTTCCTTTCTCATATTCACGACTAGGTAAACCCTGAAAATTGACATTGCTACAAAGGGCACTTAAGAAGTTTCCCATAGCATGAAGCACAGAAGATGTTTTAGTAAGTGCTGAACATCTATGATGCACTGTGAGTAAGAAACAGGGAGTGAGGGCATCCTCCCCGTGCTGCCTTGGAAATATGAAATCACAATTTAACAGGCTGGCTTCCCTTAAAAAGGCACCATGCCATGTTAGGATGCTTATAATCGTATTTAGACCCGTGTAACCTGGGGTCAGTCATAATTCGCAGCTCACAAAAAGCCATAAATATCCACCTGCATCAGGGCTAAATCCATGACTTAAAGAACACAGGAGTGAATTACTTACTCCAACCGACCATGCTTAATACATGTGTATACAGGAAGATTAACTCAAAAGCCTCTTTACCCTGAAAATCAATTCTTCCTTTCTTAATACGGGGCTCATGTGGAGATAGCTGAGGTGATAGCGCTGTGTGCCCATAGCACCGAAAAAGGGAGACTCTTTCATCTTCTGGACTGTCACAAAGCCAGAGCAATATTTCTCATCTAGACCGCGTCCACACCAGCAGCTGTGGGTTTATGTTTATATAGTAAACCACCAAGATAAATATTTGCAAAGGGCTTATCCTTATCATGCTAAGAGATTTTGGGGTTGTTTTTAATACTGATCCTTCTCAGAGCAACTTTCACTCCAACACTCACTGTCCTCCTCTATCCACCCCTCATCCTCTGACTTGCAGTGCATTCTCCAAATCTATACAACAATGACAGAGAACCTCAGACTGGACCCTTTGAATTCTTTCTGATATAAAATCTGGTTTCTACCTTGGAGCCAGAGACAAGGCAGCAAAATACTCCTTTTCGTCTTTCCTGCCTCCCATGCTCTTGATTGCTAGGAGGAAGAAAGGAGAGCCCATAGAAGAGCAATGCAGTGGGGGGAAGATATCTTTTGGTGTCACCCTGCAATGTTAAGCTCAAGGTAATCCCATTTATAATACTCAACTTTAGTTTAGGACCATCTGTATTCATATATACATAAAGAGATGTGAAGTATTATATATATAAAGTGTTATATCAAAAATATATATATATACACTTTACATACAAATTACACTTCTATTTCTGGTATTTTGTTTTATAGAACAGTGGTTCTAGGAAGCCAAAAGCCTAAATTAAAATACTAGTCTCAATATTTTTTATTGTGATTTTGGGGTAGTTCACTCTGATTTTGTTTCCATATCCATAATGATATAGACCTCAAAGATGTTTTGTGAAGATTAAACAAATACTAATGTATGTAAATTTGTTAAGAATAGTTTCTGGCACATTGTAAACACAAGTTAGTTTCCCTCATTTGACTGATTCCTATTAAATTAATAAGTACACAAAACACTTGTATACAGACTCATAAGCACATTATGAGTCACGGTTATTATTACATTCTTTAGCTTCCTGTGTTTTTACACTCTCCCTTCTTCACTTTCATATAGAAAGTGAAGATCTTGAACAGTATGTATTACCCAATTAAAATGTATAAATATCTTTTTTTTTTTTTTTTTATTTGAGAGAGAGAATGAGATAGAGAGAGCGTGAGAGGGGGGAGGGTCAGAGGGAGAAGCAGACTCCCCGCTGAGCAGGGAGCCCGATGCGGGACTCGATCCCGGGACTCCAGGACCATGACCTGAGCCGAAGGCAGTCGCTTAACCAACTGAGCCACCCAGGTGCCCAAAAATGTATAAATATCTTTTAATCACACTTGAAATCTCGTCTTTATTAAATAGGTTCAAACACTGGTCTGCCTTCCACATTAGTTACTCGCTTGCTGACGCCTCCATACCCACGCAGGAGGAGGAGTATAAATGGCCTGTTTACTAACCACAAATCTGCTGACGTGAGAAGGTAATTTGAGAATAATGAACATTCCTTCAAGGTATACGCTGAATCTACTGTAAATTCTTCCCTTTAAGTTTACTCATCTATCAAATAGAACAGGAGGTTTTCACCTTATCTTCTGGAAATTGCTGCCAAGTGGATATATTGATCTAGCTGGCCATTTAATGGGCTGGATGTCTATTATATTTTACCACATTGGTAAATGGGGTTTATTTAATCCCATTCTCAGTTTAAAAGGTTTCAGCATTGATAAAATCTGCAAAGGCAGATGTGCAATAAATTGTGCTCTTTTAATGGAATTACTACAGAGAATAAAATGCCAAAGAAAGATGCTCACCCGAAAGTGTAAATCGCCTAAGGATTTCTCTACTTCAAATATATTTTAGAGGAAGTGCTGTTGACAAGTTGAATTATTTAACCCTTGCAAATACAGCTTCTCTTTTAAAAAATTATTTCCGTCATGTCAAAGTTATTTGCTCACAAGTAAAGAAAAGAGAAAGAATGGAAATTATACCATCCATTGGATTGATTTATTCAGCAAATTGGAATAATGTAAGGAAGATCAAATTTAATTCTGTATTTACGACCCACATCACCTTTCTCTGTAGTAAACAAGCTCTGCACCTTAGCTTAAATATATAGATATATATAGAGATATAAATATAGATACATTTGCCTCAAACTGCCCCCTCCTGCTTACTTCACATTTGATTGCCAGTTTACTGTACCTGTTGCTCCAATGCTAAATGGCTGTTTTATATCTAATTGTCTCATTTGTAAGTTCCTCACCTTATTTCTTATCCTACAAGATTCTTAGGAATGATTAAATTCTCTCTCTCATGTGTCCTCCGCAGAGATTTTATCCAAAATAATGGCTACCAAATATACATGACGTTTATATCTCCAAAACACTAATCCATGCTCATAGTGATTTCAGAATTTAAATATAAAAGTCTAGAAGAAAACATTGGAGTAAAGAAAATATACAAATCAATTAAAATTGGCCAGTGTTTTTGTTCATTTGGAAAATTTCCAAGAGATGGTGCTATGTATGCAATTTATCTTTTGCTTTGACTCAGCATATTATAAGTATTTCACTAAAACCCATTTTATATGGTGCATAATAGTCTATTTAATGTATGCATGATTGTATTTTTTTATAGCTACTTAAATTATTTTTCTTCCAGTATTATTGAGATATAATTGACATATAATATTATATACATAAATACATACATGACATAAACAGTATAAGTTTATACTTATATATAGTGTAAGTATAAACAGTCTAAGTTTAACAGTATACAGCATAATGACTGGATTATTTATTTTTATCCTATTGAGTTGTATGAGTTCTTTATATCTTTTAGATATTAATGCCTTGTCAGATATATGATCTGCAAATATCTTCTCCCACTCCTTAAGTTTCCTTTTTATTTTGTTGGTGGTTTCTTGTATTCCAACTTATTTTTTATTTTGTTGCTTGAACTTTAGGTGTCATATCCAAAAAATCATTGCCAAGACCCATGTCATGGATATCTACTTTTATTTCTGAATTTCTGCTTTCATAAGTAATGCCAGAAGAGATCATCTAAATTTAATATTTTCCCTGAAGATATTACTAGGTCAGCATGTATACATCTTTAAGCTCTGGATACATATTGCCAAATGGTTTCCAAAAATATATAAAGTGCACAAAATGTATCTGGAATTCTAAAATGTAAAATGTCACCTGACTTACTGGACCTCATTTAATGTAGAACATATACCTTGAGGAACCCTGGAGGATCAGTATGGGAGTTATTTATTTATAAGAGCAGGTGGGAGCAAAGGGAGTGGGAGAGAGAAAAAGAGAATCTTAAGCAGGCTCCACATCCAGAGCGGAGCCTGATGCGGGACTCCATGTCATGACCCTGAGATCATGACCTCAGCCAAAATCAAGAGTCAGAAGCTTAACTGACTGGGCCACCCAGTTGCCAGTAAGGGATTTTTAGAAAGAACCAGTCACAGGTCTTCAGCTTTGCTTGGTTGATATTGGAGAGTCTAAGGAAGTGGGGTTAGTTCTAGAAAGGATGCTGTTAGAGGCAAGGGCAAATCTTTGATTGGGTATCTCATTGAGAAAGCAGTCTGCAGTGAAATAAAGCTTTGCCAATGCACAATTGGTAAAGAAGTAGCAGTCATTCATTTTAGCCCAGAGAGTGAACGTTTGACACTTTGTTTGTTTGTGTTTAGAAAAACTTATGAAGTGGCCATGTTTTATCCCACCATATCATAAAATCAGAGTACTATCGTCTAAGGTTGGATTTCTATGAGATTGCTTATGTAGAATAATAGGAGGATAGCGTGGTCTAGCTGTGAGTGCCAAGACAACTTCTGGATGTGGGAAGCTTCTTTCGTGTCACTTTCTCAGAGGCTAATTGTATACTTTATTTGTTCTAGTTTGTAAAATATCCATAGATTTGCCACAGAAATAATAAAATGTTCGTGATGGGTGCTGAAAATTGTCTTAACTTTCTAACATCTGAAAAAAAAATTGCATTCCAATATACATTTGCCCCCAGGCTTTTAACAGAAGAGTGATTGGAACTGTACCATTTTATAATTGCATATACAAATGAACTGAAAGGGCCATTTCATTGCATACTAGTCAGCACTGACTAACCTCATTTTTAGAAAGCTTATTTTGTTGCGTAAGTGGATTGATGGGCGCACTTCCTAACTAGGTGCCTGGCATATGAAGCTCTAATACTGGAATCGAGTATGATAAAAGTCACAGTCCACAGGCACCACTGGGCATCTCCAGCAAACGGCAGAAAACTGCCTCTCTCTTGGACAACAGCTGCTTTCTGACGCAGCTAAAGTCTTACCTCCTGGTCAGTACCCTCTCCCCTCTTGGTACCTCTTTTTCTGTATCTATCAAGTTCCCCTAAGATAGTCACTGCAGAACTTAGACAGGAGCTGAGTGAAATGGCTGTGGGAGGCTTAGGCTACCAGAGTGACCACAGGCAGAATTCTCGACCAGTGGGCATGCAGGAGCAGTGGTGCCTGTGGACTGTGACTTTTATCATACTCACTAAGCTTACTTTTATTAGACAGTGACAATAATTTTGAAGCAGGTCAATATTCATATTGCTTAACATATTAAACAAATGTTAAAATTGCTCTTTAAATTAATCAGTGTATATACTTCATTGAAATGAAATCAAGAAAGCATTTTGTTCTCAGGACCACGCATCTGGCAGTAGTCCAAAACTTTTATATGAAACTGAAACATCCCAGAATGATTGTTCGAAATGTAATCTATCGGCCATTACTCCTTTATATTCAGATCCAGGAGGCAGGTGGTAGAGCATGGACATCTGCACTGCATGGATTTTGTTATGAGAAACCCTACAGAAGGCATCCTTCCCCTTGGAACCAGAGATGTAAATCAGTTATCAGCTTCTCCCCTAACCGTGGACACTGTTAACAAGAAGTCTTGATAAATAAATGGGTGTTTTAGGCAGCTTTGCTGTGATGAAACGCTTTGGACATAGAATTATTTTTAATCCTTGACCCTAAAAATATGCTTATCTGTGAAAAGCTTTCAGAGAAAACTTTCCCACTAAGATGGCTTTCATAAAAAATCTTCAGAATAGCAGGTTATATTTAGATACTGGAAGCTCTGGAAACAATACTTAACTTCAACCCTCCCCTTGGAGAGGTTTGAACTATAATCTGAAGTGTTTAAGAAATGAATCTGATACTACACTCAGGCACCGGTATTTAGCACAGGACTTTATGATTCCTTCTAGAATGCCAATGGACTATGTTTTGATCCAACATAGAATAGGATAGCAGAGAGAAATTCTTCTTGTGTTTCTCAAATGGGCAAACAGAAGGAATCAATAGAGTGAGTGTAGGGGTGGAAAAGGTAATGATGAAGAGATGATTTAAGGCATTTGCAAGAGGGCATGAAGCAAATCTGGAAATTAAGCAAGTTGTCAGTAAGCGAAAGAGAAAATTAAGTAGGAACCCAGACAAGGTCTATTAGTACAATTGTGAACTCAGAGTATTACCAGCAGGACATGTACGTGACAGATAAATGAGTTATTTCATCTACTCAGATCATTCTTCCTGGGATTAACCCTTGTTCCGTACTACTTGGCTTTGCTACACAGAAATATCCCAGACTCTTCCTCCTTTCTGAAACCAAATATCAGCCCAATATCCTAAAAACTCATACTGGCTTATAATTTTCATTAGAGTATCAGTTGCTCACTAGGGCATACAATGGCTATTAATGTCATCATTCATTATCATTGCAATAATTACTGTTCTCTAGAAACTTATTAGCCCAATCTGGCCCATATTCCTGGGCCAACGAGTTACTGACTAAACCCCCAACTTCACTTTTTAGAAGCTGAAATGAAATGCAAATGCAGTTTAAATAAAGTTATGTGTAGGTGCTGATGTTTCAAACCAGCTGGCCTCCTCAGCACCAGGAAACCTACATGAGCCCTTGTATGACGCTGCCTATGGGGTCTCCATAGAGGGGAGAAGTGGAGACAGAGGAGAGAGGGTCAACTCCAGAATCAAGTACCTTTTCTGAAAATGATTTTTGGTTATGGAGCAGTTTTTCAATTTCCTGTAGAAAGTACTTTCCATTTTGTACTCAATATGGCTGCTAAAGAAATCTTACTTACAATTAAAGGCATGATTTTTAAAAACTTCATCTCTGATGTATTAGGTACAGGCACATATTTCAGTCTTAGGCTCACGCACTAAAGTTGTTAATGAAACTACATTGGTGTCCACAGAATAAGCAAAATATTCTGGAATTTTCTATACCAATCCTTATTTTAAACATTTTCTTCTTTCCTCACAAAACACTGAAATACCTGGAAATATTACCATGTTTTCATAGCTAACTAAAGTGAAAATAAAATGTTTTTCACTTTTAAGCCTTGAGTTTTGGTTTGTAAAACATTCTCTTATTTTAGAATGTGTTCCACTCATACAGATAACTATCCAGTTGGGAAAATAAAATGTCAGACGGGAAATGAGGACAGATATTTTGAGTTCTGGCCCTTTGGTCCTCATGCTGCTTATGACTGTGAACGAGGGCCCTCAAGCTTCTTTGACTAGTTGCTCCATCTCCGAAATCATTTCTGAGTTTGAGAACCCACGAAAATACTGACGTACAAAAACACCAGCATTTTCTTAGCCTCCCCAGTGCCCTCTCTTTCTCATCTTCCTGTCTGTGCTTTCAGCATCTCGCGTGTCACTTTGAAATGATCACTTTGCAAACACATTCAGGACTAGAGAAGAATCATCTGCCAGTCCTATTTCTCTTTTAGCGAAACTCCCTCTTTTCATGTAGGACCTGCTTCAACAGAAGTGACCATAGCAACAAAGGAAATAAAATGAGAAGATTAAAGGAAGGATAGAACAGAAGGAAAGAAGATTTAAAGAAAAAAGGAGAATGGGGGATGGGTAGAACACATATTTGAATTCTGTATTAACAGCGATATTGGAGATCAGTGTCAAAAATTAAACAGCAGTGTTGTAGTCTAGACACCTAGGTAAAAACATTTCATTTATCTAGATTTTTCACTGAACGTGTCAAGCTACATAGGTTTTCAGATAACTGTAGTTCATTCATTTAAGAACTTTTCAACTACTTGGGATAAAAAGCATTTTCAAATATGTCCCATTCATCTCTGATTATAATATCCTGTGTGTGGATATTTAAACAATGATTCTTTCCTACTTTCATCCACTTCAGTATTGTGCAGAGTTAATTTTACAGTTCTTCTAGACCTCTTCAGCAGTTCTATGCATGAATGGTTTGATGTGTGATCATATGGAGGCAGAGCGAAAAAGCAAATAGTATTCTGTTCCAAGGGTCAGGAAATCTGATTTATCATCCCAATTTAGTTACCTGCTGCTGGGAGGTCTTGGGTAAGGCATGTGATTTTTTTAGGACTGTTTACTCATCTCTAAGACAAAGGCTAAACCCTCTATCAACTCACTATTTTGCCTCTGCAAAGAAAGAGTAAGAAATGTAATGTTTTTAAAAAATTATTCATGAA
Organism: Neomonachus schauinslandi; assembly: GCF_002201575.2. Classification (NCBI taxonomy): domain Eukaryota; kingdom Metazoa; phylum Chordata; class Mammalia; order Carnivora; family Phocidae; genus Neomonachus; species Neomonachus schauinslandi. Next base: position 40,738,782 of record NC_058412.1, on the reverse strand, counting down.
TACCATAACAGTAATTTTTTATATCAGTATTATAATTCATAATGAATCCTCATACTATATTACTAAATTGTCAGTGCATGTGGGCAGGAAGATTATATTATCTCCATTCTACAGGGTTAGAGAGATCGATCATACTGAGTTTACAAAAATATGATATGCAGGTTAAAAGTTGTTACATGCAAAAAAAAAAAAAAGTATCAGTGATCAAAGAAGTTTGAGAAATACTAGTCTAAAGAGAGTTTCGAATTTCTTTCCTGAAAGAACGCTCAGAGGTCTTAATACCCTCACATAGCCCATGGATGTGTAAGATAAGGAGATGGATTTTCTGCAGCATATTCAATTCCACACACCCTGAGGGACAACTTCTACAGAGCACTATTGGAGAATCTCTTCTAATACCACATAGCTAGCAATTTGCTGGAATTGGCTGAAAACAAATTTGAGGCCAAGTTTTCTCAAACCAAGAAAACAGTTGTTTCCATCAAAATGCAGTGAAGTCCACAAAAATATGGCAATTGTGTTGAACAAGGCTTTGTTCACACACCCCCTTCCTTGGCTAACTACCAAATTTTTAATCTCTCCCATTCTCTCTGTCTGCCTGGCTCTCCGTGTCTGTCCCCTTTATCCTCGTTTCTCCTTTTCACCTCTCTGGCTACCATATATGCATATGTTTCTCAAGTGGACAACTAGAAGGAATCAATGAGTAGAGATGAGTATAGAGGTAATGATCCAAACACAACTCAAGACGTTTGCAAGAGGGCGTGAAACAAGTCAGGAAATTCAGCAAGTTGTGAAAAAGCAAAAGAGAAAAGTCAGTAAGAACCCAGACAAGGTCCATTAGGATAATGGTGAACTCAGGAGTCTCGGCCACCTGTGCATCGGGCAATAAGCAGACAGACCTCAGTACCAGCTGTAGACATTGTAGTAGCCTGTGAACCAGTTCCACAACCCTTATGGGCCATGGTCCAGGAGCACTTGAAGAACAAGGGCCTGTGCAGTGACCCATGAGTGAGAGACGCTTTGTGGAAGTTCAGGTCTCCAGAGAAGCTCCAACACTCTATTGGAGAAAAAAAAAAAAAAAAAAAAATAAAAAAAAAAAAAAAGCTTTAATGCATTAGAAAAGGTAAGAGGAAAAGTTTGACTTTGCCCACATCACCCCCATCACTTCTCCCCCACATGAGCCAAACTTCTGGCTTAGTGAGACCTCTCAGCCTATGATTTTTCCTGCGGGAGAAACAAAGAGCGCCTGGCTCAGCTGTGTGGGACGCTGCCAAAGAGATTCAGTTTTCTCTAGCGGCCTCCAGAGTGCTAAATCAGGAGCTCCATGACTGGAAGGAGAGCAATATTTAAGTCTTAGAGGGCATTAAGGGAGTGTGGTTCTTACTGACTGTGCTTTATATTCCATTAGGAAATCCGCCCAAAAAGTGCTAGGAAAGCCTCACCCACAGATCCCCTAACTGGTATGCAGCATCCCCAATGCAGCATCCCCAGTGCTCCCTGAGCCTCACCCACACCCCACTGTGCTCTGTGTCTGCTCCCTGGGCATGCTCCTGAGGGCCGTGGCCAGAATGAGTTTTCATAGACATCTGGGGATCACACGTGGAAACCAAGCTTCCATTTTGTTGCAGCATTATTCACCATAGGCATGGAAATAACCGAAGTGCTCATGGACAGATGAATGGTTAAAGAAACTGGTACATATCTATACAATGGCATGTTATTCTGCCATATAAAAGAAGGAATTCCTGGCTTTTGTTAACAACATGGATAGACCTTAAGGGCATTATGCTGTGTGAAGTAAGTCAGAGAATGGGAAATACTGTATGATCTCACTTAGACGTGTCTACAAAAGCCACACTCACAGAAACAGAGAATAGAGTGGTGATTACAAGGGGCTGGTGACTAGGGAAATGAGGATTTGTTGGTCAAAGGGTACAAATTTCTACTCAGAAGATAAGTAAGTTCTGGGGATATAATGTACAGCATGGTGATTATAGTTAAAAATATTACATTATGTCTTGAAAGTTGCCTAGGAGTACATCTTAAATATTCTTACCCCAAAAGAGAAATGGCAATTATGTGACATGATGGAGGTTTAGCTGATGCTCCTATGGTAATCATTTTACAATATACATGTGTATCAAATCAAACCTTAATCTTACACAAGGTCATATGTCAATTATACCTCAGTACAGCTGGAAAAGAGCACAGAATATCATAATTTTAAAATTGTTCGTGATTCCTGATTTATAATATATATTTTTTAATTTTCTTTAGTTTCAAGCTTCATAATAGTGCTGTTTGTTGAAGTGTGTATTTCTCAGTCAGCTATTCTCAAGTCAAATGTAGCCTAAGAAACTAAAGTTCATCCATTTATTTAGATCAAGAAATAACAGCCTATTTCAACTTTTTGTCCCTGGATTAAAGTTTTGAGTAACCCTGCTTCTCCTTTCCCATATGACAACCTTTTCCAGATGATGGCCATTAACAAATCCCTCTTTAATATCTTTTACAGGCTCAATGTCCTAAGGTGTTAGTAAAGACCTAGGTGCGATACTTCCTAGATCTGTACTGGCTCCCAGATCTGGATACTTTAATTTGTCAGTGTCACCAATGAAATGCAGAGGTATCAATCAATGATTGTAACCGTATCTATTACTCAGAATTGCCTGGAAAGGTTTTGCTTCAGTGAGTTAAGGAGGGGCTCACACAGTGTAATTTTATAAAGAGTTTGAGGACCACTGAGCTAGCCATTAAAATCAACTCTCTCACTATCCCCACACAAATCTTCTGTCCCCTAGGCTAATCGGCTTGCTATTCCTTGAGCAACATTTCCTCGTACCCACCATTCGACTCTTTAAAAGGAAACAGCTTCTTTTTGAAAATACCATTAAATTTTTCTCCCAGACTCCTATGCATTACTCACTAAGTTAACCCTTTCTTGAATGTCTGTCTGAAGCCTGAATAGTAATCAGATCATTATCTTTTTCATATCTTCTCAGCACTTCAGAAGAATAAGTTGAACATTGCTTGTTGGGATGTTCTAGGAAAATGACCTACTGGGAAGTTATATTTTCCTACACAAGTGTATCATACTTTTTTCTTTCTTTTTTTTTAGGGAGAGAGAGAGGGAGGGAGGGAGGGAGGGAGGGAGGGGCAGAGGGAGAGCATCTTAAGCAAGCTCCTTACCCAGAGCAGAGCCCGACGCAGGGCTCAGTCTCAGAGCCCTGAGATCATGACCTGAGCCAAAATCAAGAGTTGGATGCTTAACCAACTGAGCCCCCCAGGTGCCCCTGTATCTTACATTTCTTGAAGGCAATAACACCTATAGTGACTGCCATTTACTCATTTAATTAGGTAACATAATACAGTATATTACATGACTCAAAGGAGATTTATCTTAAATATGAGTTTCTCTCCCACATCTCAATCCTCCCTCACTGACACCACCCAACGCAAATAATTTATCCTTTAGGTTCCGGACTGATATTTATATTATCCCAAGGATAATATTTTGTATCAAAATTTTAACAAATGCTAGTGAGACCTACTCTACATATCTCTTCTTTCTCTGATATTGCAATTTTGAATCTGTTTATAATGGTCCTTCTCACTCTCCCTGCCTTAGCCCAGCCTGTCTGTTTCACCACCATGGATCCAAACGATTGGATCTTACCACTGCAATGCATAGAAAAGCCATGCAAACGAAATGCCCTGTGCCAGAGCAAAAGGAGGGAGACAGTAAGAATGAGCACCTTTACTTACCCCCAAGATACTGGGCTTCAGTTACCTAGCCAGCCATCAGGAAATGTGAACAGAAAGTGAATGGTATGAACATTTACATGGTTTTATGTTATTTGACAAGGGGATAGGAATAACTGAAACTAGCTTGACCTCCATCATTTTCCCCAAAGAGGATATTGAGGAAGTTAAGTAGACAGAACAGCAGCAAATAAACAAAATACCGATTTTTATCAAATATTTTTGGTAAAGCTGAGTAGACTCAAACTTGAAAAAGGCAATAGACCCTCTCCTTTTCCCTCAGCCCAAGTCCAAACATTGAGCTCTAATCCGCCTCTGCTTGACTCACATAACAGAAGCACTAAAGAGTGATGAAGATGCACATGTGGGTGTGCATGTCCATACACGTGCACACACACGCACATAAATGTGATTCAAAACAAAAGAAAGCAAAAAAAAAAAAAAAAACCCAAAGATATATAACTACCCAGGCCTTAAGGAACCTCTGTTCAGTTTATGCTCCTTTTTTCATAGATACAAATGGCAACTTTGATGTTACTACCCCAACACACAGATTGATACATGTGGCCCCAGAGAATGTGTATCTTACATGAGGTCCCAAAATCTATGAGTTGCAATAATTAAATTAGCTTTCTCCCTGCCGTGTGTCGGGAAGAGAAGCGGGGAGGAAAGTGCTTCATGCGCTACACATCAGTGCATAACAATTCTCCTTTGTCACACTCTCGTTCACTCTCACTTCGGTCTGCATTTTGCTGCTTTTCCCTCTAAGATTCTTATTATTTGACCTTTTACATTACTTACCAGCTAATTATATATGTTTTGTATTATTGTCTGTTTCCTCCACCCCTTTCACCAATAAGGCTTTGACTATTTCTAGGATTGTGTTAGGTAGATACCTCCTACTACTTTCACTACTGTTTACATAATACTGGGCTCAATAAAACTGGGATATATTTGTGCACCTATCAGAGTAGAGGTCACCTAAGTAGAACCAAAATGAAGTAAACACAAATCCAGGCTATTGGATTAGCTGAGCCAATTATAGTGACTAATGAGTTCATGGCTGCTTCCCTCATAATTGATGGATACCTGTAGTTTAATTCTATTTGATTGTAATTCTGTGTTTGTAGAACTGATTATTCCCAAACATTATAAGTTGTTTGATATCAAATAACAAATATTTTTATTTCTTTGTTCCTTATTTCAACCCTAGAAAAAAACTATGAACTGGAGGTTATTTAATGTTTCTGTTATATTTTTTGTGACAGAATAATTCATTTGGATGTCAGATATTTTGATAAAAAATAAATAATCATTTGGGTGAAATATTTTGAGTATCAAATTCCCTATAAGAATGACCCTGGGGCGCCTGGGTGGCTCAGTTGGTTAAGCGACTGCCTTCGGCTCAGGTCATGATCCTGGAGTCCCGGGATCGAGTCCCGCATCGGGCTCCCTGCTCGGCAGGGAGTCTGCTTCTCCCTCTGACCCTCCTCCCTCTCATGCTCTCTGTATCTCATTCTCTCTGTCTCAAATAAATAAATAAAATCTTTAAAAAAAAAAAAAAAAAGAATGACCCTGGAAGATTATGACCAATATTTGATTCACTATGTAATGGACAACTGGTATGAAAAGGCTGATTCTGGGGTAGAATTTTAAGGCAGAGCTGATGTTTATGCTGTAAAAGTCAAACAATGCAGTTCTGTAAATAACAGTACATACACATACACATACACCTTTCTCTCCAAAGCCAAACTTTATAATTAACTTTGATTATGTAGATCTCATCAGTCATTAGATTCTAAAGTATAAATTGTCATCTAGAGAATATTATGTACATCCTATTCAGAGAACAATAAAGATTAGATAATCAGCATTAAAAAGAAGCCAATATAATTTAAGAAAAGCATGAGAAACACCCAAATGTGTACCAGTTGGATTATAGTTAAGTACATTCTGATACATTTATGAAATGTGATGCTAAATAGACAAAGCCAAATTTTATATTTCAAATTGTATAAAGTTATACATAATATAAAAAATTTATATCTCTAGAGTACCTAGATATCTGTATCTCTCTACATATGTATATTTACTTTTATATCTATATAAATCTTTTATATATATATATTTATATCTTTTATCTCTATAAATGTATCTATATATCTGTATCTTTTTACATATGTTTATTTATAATATATATATATAAATATATTTTATGTGGAAATTTGTTATATAATTTTATAATATTGGTGTGGAAGATGTGTGATTTTTACTACATGAATTTTTTCCTGCTTTGACAGTCTTAGTATGTATATGTGCTAATATTTCCATAGAAAATGAAAGATCCTGTGTTTTATGAATTTTTTAATTTTTTTTCTTTTCTTTCCCAGTTTTACTGAGATATGATTGGCAGATAAAATTGCAATATACTTATAGTATGCAACATAATAATTTTATATACATATTGTGAAATATTCACCACAATCAAGTTAATTCACACATCCATCACCTCACATAGTTACCTTTGTGTGTAGGAGATGAGAACACTTAAGACCTACTCTCTTAGCAAACCTCAAATATATAACACAGTATTATTAATTGTACATTAGGTCCCCAGAACTTATTTATCTTCTCATTGAAAGTTTGTACCCTTTGACTAGTTTTTTTCCCATTTATCCCACCTTCCAGCCTGTGGCAACCACCATTCTACTCTGTTTCTATGATGTTTGTTTTTTCATTTGTTTTTTAGATCTCACATATAAGTGATAACATACCGTATTTGTCTTTCTCCTTCTAGCTTATTTCATTTAGTGTAATATCCTTCAGTTTCCTCCATGTTGTCACAAATGGTAGGATTCCTTCTTCTTTATGGCCAAATAATATTCCATTGTATAATATGTACAACATTGTCTTTATCCATTTATCCATCTATGGACACTTGTTTCCATTTCATGACTATTGTGAAAAATGCTGCAAAGAACATGGAAGTACTGATATGTCTTTCAAGTGGTGGTTGTGTCTTCTTTAAATGTATATGCAGAAGTGGGATTGTTGGATCATATGGTAGTTCTATTTTTAATTTTCTGAGGAAACTCCGTACTGTTTCCCTTAATGGCTACGCCGGTTTACACTGGAGGCAACCATCTACAGATGTTCCCTGTTTTCTACATTCTTACCAGCATTTATTTCTTGCTTTTTGATAATAGACATTTTAATGGATGTGAGGTGATATGTCATTATGGTTTTGACTTGCATTTTCCTGAGGACTGGTGATATTGAACATCTTTTCCTATACTTGTTGGACATTTGTATGTCTTCTTTGGAATAATGTCTCTTCAGGTTCTTGACCATTTTTAACTGGGTTATCTGGTCTTTGCTACTGAATTGTAAGAGTTCCTTTTATATTTTTGGATATAACCCCCTTATCTGATATATGATGTGCAAATATTTTCTCCCATTCCATAGGTTGCCTTTCCGTGTTGTTGATTATTTCCTTTGCTGAGCAGAAACATTTTCGTTTGATGTAGTCTCATTTGGTTTTTTTTTTTTTAAAGATTTTTTTTATTTATTTATTTGAGAGAGAGAGTGAGAGAGAGAGAGAGCACAAGAGGGGGGAGCGGGAGAGGGAGAAGCAGACTCCCTGCCAAGCAGGGAGCCCGATGCGGGACTCGATCCAGGGACTCCAGGATCATGACCTGAGCCGAAGGCAGTCGCTTAACCAACTGAGCCACCCAGGCGCCCATCTCATTTGGTTTTTATTTTTCTTGCTTGTGCCTCTGGTGTCAGATCCAAACACTCATTGCCAAGACGAATATCAAGTTTTTCCCCATGTTTTCTTTTAGGAGTTTTATGGTTTCAGGTCTTAAAGTCTTAAATCCATTTTGAGTTAATTTTTGTGAGTAGTGTAAGATGGGGGTCTAGTTTCATTCTTTTACATGTGAATGTCCATTTTTCCCAGCACCATTTATTGAAGAGACTATCCTTTACCAAGTGTGTATTCTTGGCAACTCTGTCAAAAATAGTTGACTGTAGGGGCACCTGGGTGGCTCAGTCAGTTAAGCATCTGCCTTCAGCTCAGGTCATGATCTAAGGTCCTGGGATCAAGCCCCACGTCGGACTCTGCTCTGAGGGAAGCCTGCTTCTCCCTCTCCCTCTGTCTGCCATTCCACCTGCTTGTGCACGCGCGCTCTCGCTCGCTCTCTCTCCAATAAATAAATAATACCTTTGAAAAAATTAGTTGACTGTCTATGTGTGAATTTATTTCTGGGCTTTCTATTCTGTTCCATTGATCTATATGTCTGTTTTTTATGCCAGTCTTATACTGTTCTGGTTCCAATGGCTTTTTAATACTTACTTCTTTTCTGAACTTTGGACTTAGGTTAATTCTAGGTAATTCCTCAACCATACTTTACCTGAATATTTGTAGGAGCAAAGAGCTGGAGGTGTAAACATTGTTACCACTATATATTCCTATTTATTACCAATTGCAAAGTTTATCAGCATCCCTCTTCATTCTTCAATCCTAGGATTATTAGAGTTCCCAAACTGCTTCCAACTGGGTTAACACCTGAGTAACCTGTTGGGTGAGATTAATCTTAGCAGAAAGACATGACTTGCTTCTACTATTAACCCAAGGGGCCCTCATTAAATAAAACATCAATTTCAAGTAAGTTTATTGCTCCCCTCGCTCACTTGCTTCCTGATAGCTCAAAATTATTCTTATGCATCTTTTACTAATAATTAATGAGAATATTAGATGTGCACAACATGACTCCAGCACTTTTTCTTACTTAATACCTTTTTCTCAAGCTATGTGAAGGAAGATAGAATAAATAACATGATGGTGGAGAGTGGACTCCATTAGACTGGAAGCATGGGTGAAAAAGTCCTCTAAGTCCTTCTTTTAGACTTGCAGTCCATTAATATGTCATCCTGTGGTCCAACTTTATAAAATAGCATTGCAAATTTTCAATGGAATTATTAACTTGCCATTTTTGTTCACAGTCTCTGGAATCAGGAGGAACCTGAACATGGATTTGACATAAATAATGAGATCCTGGATTATAGGTGAGAAAAAAACAAAGGCTAAGTAAGTTGAAATTGACTTTAATTCCTTAACTTTGCATATTTTGCTATACTAAATATATCTTCTATTATTTGATCCTTACATGTATGTGCAATTCAAACATTTTTATTTTACTTCAGCATGTGTCAGACACTATCACTAGGTTCTAGAACTGTGAAAATACTGACAGCCAATTTACTCCTAATTTCTTTACTTCCAGACACTATTAGACATTTTAAATTTATTACTTTAAAAGTAGTATTATTATCCATATTTTATATACAAGGAGACTGTAGATAAGAGGAATTAAATGTTTTTCTTAAACCCACATAGTGAGATGCTGTCAGAAATATGATTTAAACCCCAAGTAACTGCTAATACACTAATGCTAGTATGTAAATATATATCATAGATTAAAATAAAAATTATAGCGTAGAAAACATAAAATTGGTAACTTTTTAAAACTTTTTTTCCAAGTGAGACGTAAAATAAATGCAATTACCTTTGCTTTTTACTCTGATTTAATAATGTAAGACAGTCTTTTGGTGGTAAGCCACTTAGTATCTTCATCCTGATACTTGCTTCAAGGCCTACTAGGGATGACGGTGGTGTCACTCCACAGAAATGCCCTTTGGGAACTCTTGTAGAAACACAGATACTTTCCACAAGAGTCTCAGACCTTTATAAGGAAAATCAAATGCAAAAGAAGAGCAATATATTCAACAATACATGTATGTACGTAGTTCACATGAGATTCAATTAAATCCATCAGAATTGGGTAAAGGAAATAATATTTATCAAAAGCTTACCAAAGGAAACAGTATCTGAGAATTGAAAGATAACTCAGAATTGAAGGACTTAAAGTAAGAGTGATATATTATTCAAACATTTGATCTACTTAAGCCTGTTAAGTGCTCAGGGCAGGGCTCAAATATGCCAAGTCCCGTGTATTGATTACTCTCTTAATGTGTACTCTAAGAGACCCTTCTAGTTCTATGGAGAAAAAACACAAGAATAAGAGAAGATAGATGTAGATACTACCAGGGGTTGAGCCAAAGCACAAATACATAGAATGACTGAGGTGCTAGACTCCCTATGTATAGCATATTGAACATGAGCAGGGTTGGTTACAAGCTGAACAAAGCTTTGCAGAGAGTTGGACTTGACTACTACTTCCATCACTTACCAGTGTTAACTTGGACAATTAACTACACTTCAGTTTAATGATTTTTATTAGCTGCAAAACTGTTTTAATACTATCTATTTTTCAATATTTAGAGAGTAAAATCATTACTGGTAAACTGTTTACCCTATGGTAGGCTCTTCTGATTCAGTGATCTTGGCTTACTTTCTTGAACTCTCTTCCTGTTCCATAATCTTTTCCCAGTCCCAGAAGACCATTTCCTTAAGACTCCACTGAGAATTCCCACCCAAAGAAGCATCTTCTGGTTAGGTCTCTTGCCCCTAGCTTCTGTTACTAGTCTATCCTCTCACCTTCCTTAAAACACAACCCTGCCCAGTTTTTCAATCCCATAAAGCCTTATACATGTATTTAATTGCATTTTAAAGGTATTCTTGTTTATCTGTTTACTATTTTTTATTTGAATTCAAATAATTAACATATAGTGTATTATTAGTTTCATAGGTAGGGTTCAGAGATTCATCAGTCTTATATAACACCCAGTGCTCATTGCATCATGTGCCCTTCTTAATGTACATCACCCAGTTACCCCATCCGTCTACCCCCCCCCTCCAGCAACCCTCAGTTTGTTTCCTATGATTAAGAGTCTCTTAACAGTTTGTCTCCCTCTCTGATTTCATCTTGTTTTATTTTTTCCCTCCTTCCCCTATGATCCTCTGTTTTGTTTCTTAAATTTTACATATGAGTGAAATCATATGATAATTGTCTTTACCTGATTGACTTATTTTGCTTAGCATTATACCCTCTGGTTCCAGCCACATCATTGCAAATGGCAAGATTTCAATTTTTTCTTGTTGAGTAGTATTCCATTATATATATATATATATACCACATCTTCTTTATCCATTCATCTGTCGATGGACATCTTTCCATAGTTTGGCTGTTGTGGACATTGGTGATATAAACATTAGGGTGCACATGCCCCTTCAGACCACTACATTTGTATCTTTGGGGTAACTACACAGTTGTGCAATTGCTGGGTCATAGCGTAGCTCTGTTTTCAACTTTTGGAGGAACCTCTGTTTTCCAGAGTGGCTGCACCAGCTTGCATTCCCACCAACACTTTTAGGGGGTTCCCCTTTCTCTGCATCCTCACCAACATCTGTCATTAACTAACTTGTTAATTTTAGCCATTCTTACTAGTGTGAGGTGGTATCTCACTGTGGTTTTGATTTGTATTTCCCTGATAACAAGTGATGTGGAGCATTTCTTCATGTGTCTGTTGGCCATTTTTATGTTTTCTTTGGAAAAAAATGTCTGTTCATGTCTTCTTCCCATTTCTTTTTTTTTTTTAAAGATTTTATTTATTTATTTGACAGATACAGCCAGAGAGAGAACACAAGCAGGGGGAGTGGGAGAGGGAGAAGCAGGCTTCCCACAGAACAGGGAGCCCGATGCGGGGCTCGATCCCAGGGCCCTGGGATCATGACCTGAGCCGAAGGCAGACGCTTAACGACTGAGCCACCCAGGCACCCCCTTCCCATTTCTTGACTGGATTATTTGTTCTTTGGGTGTTGAGTTGGATAAGTTCTTTATAGATTTTGGATACTAGCCCTTTATCTGTTAAGACATTTGCAAATATCTTCTCCCATTCTGTCTTGCTAGACACCTCTCCAAAGGCAAGGGAAACAAAGGCAAAAAAGAACTATTGGGACTTCATCAAGATAAAAAGCTTTTGCACAGCAAACGAACAGTTGACAAAAACCAAAACCTAAATCTTAATCTAAATAGTGAAAGGAAGGAAGGAAGGGAAGGAGGGAGGGAGGGAAGAATAGAGGAAGGAAGAAAATTAATGTACTTTATAGGGAAATAGAGATCCATTATCTAGTGTTGGGAAGCACAGTAAATGGGATCAGTGGTATTCACTGTTACATAAACTTTTGATGTTTTCTGGATGAAACAGATCAGGAAGAGAGGAGAAATGTTGGTGAGAGGAACAATCTGAGAAACTGTGGAAACAAAATGAATAAAATTTACCATAGACCCCCTGGCTCTTGCCTTGCTTTTATTCACATTGCCAGAGGCAAACTGAGTTCCATCTTTCTCATTGTAACGTCATTGTTTGCTTACCATCTCGTGACTAGGTTGTGAGCTGTGTCTTTTCTTTGAGCATCCTCAGATGCCTAGCACGCTGTTGAATACAGATGTTTTAACAATGTTTAAATTCAGTTTTCATAAATGAATGAATAAATAGGATGTGAGGTTGGTGATAATGTAAGGGCCACCAATGTGACTGAGTTCAGATATGTGAAAAACCTCTCTTTTGAGGCTCTCCTAACTCATGGTAGAATGTCCCTCTGTTTAACCTGAATAATCTGATAAATGACACATCTTCTTACGTTGTTTTATACATTGTATAGCTAGTTCCTTGTTTTATCATTTTCTGTATTTAAAAGGTTTATATGTCCGCCCTACAAACATCAGAAAGAAAATTAGAAGTTCAGAGTTAATGCTGTGACTCCAGCATTTTGAATATCCTCCCTACATGGGACTTTTAGGTGCCAAAAGACTGCATGGTACCATTTTTCAAGACACCTAGGAACTAACATATATCATACAGACCTGGGAGAAATTGATTTATGTACTCTCTGGATTTTGTTTAAAATTTAAACTTGACCTACAGGAGGAAATTTGAATATGAATTATACTGCAAAAGACAGAAGACATAGGAAAGTTCTACAAAGTTATCTGAAGACTTTTTTTCATCTTGAGTAGATTGTCTCTCATATGATACTGATTTTTGTTATGGATGTTTTATTTGTATCTTTTATAAAGAAGTATCTCTTCCATCTGAAAATAGCTTATATGCCAGAATTGGGCTTACTGAACATTCAAGCTCTTCTCTTTTCCAGTGAATCAGCGGAATAAAAACTGCATATCTACTCATGCTTTGTACACCCAGCCTTGGCCAGAAGAAACTGTAAACCTTTTTCTAATCCCCAAAAATATGTATATTTCTATAAGATTAATGATTCCATGTGAATATCAGAAAATAGTATCTGCAAAAATCATATTGACAATTATGCAAGAACCTTGGTTTTTCTCTTCTCTGATCAGTGGTCCCAGCCTAGCATGCATCCTTCACTCTAGCAAGCAAGTTCATACACTCAGCAGACATAGAAGTGGATTTCTGTTCTTGTAGTTCCAAAGTAATTTTTTTCTTCTTTTGGAGAGACAGACTGCATGCAAGCAAGGGGAGGGGCAGAGTGTGGGAATCTCAAGCAGACTCCCTGCTGAGCCGGGAGCCCCACAGGACAGGGGGCTTCCATCCCATGACCCCAAGATCAAGAACTGAGCCGAAACCAAGACCCAGACTGAGCCACCCAGGCACCACCTAAAGTGATTATTAATGATACCCCTTTTCACTCAGAGAAATGACCCAGTTTTGATGATATATTTTATGATCACCTATGAAACTAATCTTATAATTTATAGGTTAAGTTTCTCAGTTGTCCACTTTCAGGTGCAACATGGCCATCAGAAGCCCATAATTGTATTTTATTTACTATGTCTTCCATTTGTTTCTCATCTGTCAGTACATCCAATGTGGCAGCTGAAAACAGTCCCAGAATTTTCTCCCATCTCTGCTAATGTCATCAAACCCTTACCTAAGTTCTCTTTGCAGCCTAGAAGGAAGTGGAAAATTGGACTTGCACAATTGGCTACCAAAGAGCCCATCTCTGGATTCTGTTCCTGTTTGTGCTCTGGCTGCCAAATGTTGGATTCCAAGGAGGCAGTGCTGCATTTTTCTTTTAAAGAGAGATGCAAGGCCTGCATCATTATCCTGCTGCAGTTGAAACACAGGGCATTTATGTTCTATTGTGTCTTTTCCATTAATTTTAACAGATTACCTGTTTATTTTAAAGATAGGGAAACTATGGTTGGATATGTTCATTTGGGGCAGTTAAAAAGTTAACTTGATCTACATGATCTGAATAGGGGCCAAATTATCTGGAAATTGTAGCTGTGAGAGGAGCCTCCTTTGAGTTAATTTGAATCCATAGAATAGATTTGATAATATGTGTTTAAAAATATAATTCTCACTCCTTCACATATGTAAATTAGATGAAACTGAAGGGGCGCCTGGGTGGCTCAGATGGTTAAGCGTCTGCCTTCGGCTCAGGTCACGATCCCAGGGTCCTGGGATCGAGTCCTGCATCGGGCTCCCTGCTAGGCGGGGAACCTGCTTCTCCCTCTGCCGCTGCCTCTCTCTATCTCTCTCTCTGATTCTCATGAATAAATAAGTAAAACAAACAAAAAAAAATTTTTTAAAAAAAGAAACTGAAGTAAGAGAAGTGACATGAAGTAGCAATCCTCCAGGGTCCAGCTTTAATGAACAATTTATAATTAGGTTGCACTTGTTTTGCATCTTTTCGTATTTTCATGCTGTTAGTGCCTCTTTTGAAAAACGAGTTTTATAAAGCCATTGCCTGATATTCCTATTAAATTTAGCCCTAAACTTCAAGCAAGCCTTTTCCCAGATTTGATACTCTCTGTTTTGTTGAATTAGGTTCTAAATCTTGATTTCCTATGGATATTCTGGATTATTTGTATATATGGTTAAAGGCCATCCTTTGAACTAAGCAGGGCAAGTCATTTTCATCTGTCTTCAGTCTCCCCTCATTCCTTTGACCATTGAGAAAATTATGTACTTTTCTCAGCGATATTAAGACACTTATTCATTTATGTAGTAATACTTTTAAACTCCTAAAATATGCTTGGAGTTGCTTTCTATGTGTAGACTCAGCAGTGAACAAAATAAGCAGGATCCTGCTCACTTAAAACTTACTTTTTTGCATGATGAGGGTGTAATGGGAGAGGGGAGACAGATAATAAATCAACGAGTAAATAATTGCTGATAGTAAATGAGATTAGGAAGAATATAAAAAGAGGTTAGTAGGATAAGAAATAATTACATAACTCAACAACAACATACAGAAACCACTCCAGGGATTGATAAGATGCATTTAAATGTATGTATTACATGTGTTACATACAATATGTATAAAATATAATATATATTGGCCCATGTCTTGTATATATATTGCAACTTCAATAAAAAAAAAAACTTTCATCTCCAACATTGGAAAACTGCCAGACATAGCCACAAAATTGCCCTTAGGAGAAATGCTCATTAAATGATAAAATGCCCTGAAAGTAGAAAATCTGGGTTTAAATCTATACTTCAAATCTTATTTGCTATATGGCATGGGATGGTTATGTACCATTTGATATCTGAGTTTTCTTACCAATAAAATGAATGAACTCGGGGGGGCTTCTGTAAAGCACAAATAAAGTAATGCAAAGGAAAAATACACATAACAATAATTATACAAAAAAGACAGTATATTTATAGTCCCAAATATCAGTGTAGTAACTCTACAGCTACTTAATAGAACTGGAACTCTCCTTCAATTCATAAAAACACTGCTGCTAGCTCAGACCAGTGGTACTGCAGTAATAAAGTCATGCTTATCATGCTTGGAGATGAGTAAGGGGCCCCGTAATGTGTTAATTTAACAGATATTTATTAGACATTTTCTATATGCCCAATACAGCACATGTTTCCATCAAAAGTGAAAGTAGAGAACCTATTCTGAACTCTGGCAAATCTTCAAAGAAGACCAACCAGGCAGGTGTCAACTATATTCACTCATAGGTTGAGCAGATTTATTCTATCTGGGCTAGGGGTCTACTGTTCTTTCTCACTTGACTTAGCTTTGGTTTCTATTTCCATTTCTAAAGCCCAGTCTCAGAACATAAGCCCAGCCTTACGTTCATCAAGCTTCAACTCCATGCCAGGAACACTTGTTTTCCTAAGTGTTATTTGTTTATCTTCACAATGTCCCTCTGGGGTGATTATTATCAGCCAGTTGGTCCCTAGAATCAAACTGCCTATGCCTCAATTGTGTGTTCATAACTAGGAATAATGACAACACCTACTTACCTCATAGAATCAGTGTGAAGATTAAATTAATATTCAGGTAAAGTAATTAGCTTACTGTCTTGCATGTAAGCACCCAAAATTATAGTTATGAGGATGGATATGATTGTCCCCATTTTACAAATTGGGGCCAACCTAAAAAAAAAAGAAAAGAAAGAAACAATTTGTACTACTTATTAAAGAATATCAACTTGAACCTGAATTGAGTTCCTCTGATTTCCTGCTCTATCCAGTCATAATACCTTGTGATGTCACCATATAATCCCTGAGATTCCTGGCTTTCAAACCTGGCACTGAAGAGGGAAGAAATCCTGATTTGCTCCTCATATTTCCTAGATTTCTGCCCACAACCTGGCTCAGCACTCCATCATTTCTGTCAGTAACAATTTCTTGCTAATTTCTTCTCAGAGGGTTCAAAGGAAGACACGTTTCTGAACCCAACGACAAATGATACAGGGCTCATTAATGCTTTAAATAAATGAATCCATCATTTTGTTAATTTAATATAATTATAATTTTGATTATAGTTAAACATTTAAATTTATTTGTGTTGAAAGAATACACTTGGGTCTAAGGATCTCAGACATTTTTATAGTCACTTCAAGACCTTCTATGGTCAAATAGTTCAAATTGTTTAAAAGAGAGAGGGAAAGAGAAGAGAATTTTAGAACTAGAATACTTGATCTAAAAACATTCTAGAATTGTGAAATATTGCCAAATTTAGAACATAACCAAACTTTCATGACATTGTCATAGATTATATTTAACTATATATATTAACTATAATATGGCTCTAAAATGCTCTGTCAACCTCACAGGCTTATTGTGCACATTTAATGAGTCATAAACATGAACATGAGTCCAAGAGTCTAAAGCTAAACAAATATAAGAGATTGCTACTATTATTATTTTTGTCCACTGACCCTAGATTAAAGCCTTGATTCTGTCACCTAGTGTAAATTATTTTTTTTTTAAAAGTCTCAATCCAGAATTTACTTCTATGTCCTAAAATAACTGTCTTTATCACTATTATCATCATCATCATCATCATTGAAGTCAAAATTGGTGGTATTGTTTGGTTAGTTCTTTCAGGAGCCTGGAACGGACAAATGCAAATTCTCTCTCAGAGAATGCTTACACAAAGGGACAGGAGAATTTTTACAAAATGAAACCTCACATTAAAACAAACAACAGAACACCTAAAGAAACAAACCCTTACGAGTTTGTCAGTAAAATAATAACCTGCAAAATCATACTCACAAAATTTGTGGATTTAATTTTTTGGATAAATTTCAAAATAAATATATTTCTTATTATATAATATTTGTATTCTTAAATACCTTAAAGAAATAAAGTACTATTTTAAGAATTTACTGAAAAATAAAATACATTACCAAGAATGAATGGTACACTTTTTAAAGAACCAAATCAAACTTCTAGAAATTATACACACACTTTATAACTGATAGTTAAATATAAGATTAACCACAACTAAAGATAATTAGTGAAGTAAAGAAAAGACCTAGATAAGTCAATCCAAAAGGCAACGCAGTGTAACCAATAGAAAGTGTGAAGGAAAGACTAAGAGACTAAAATTATGTGAGAAGATCTACATTAATATACATTTTAACATAGTTCAAGAAGACAAGAATAATAATGTATTTAAGAGGTAATGACCAAGAGGTTTCTAGAATTTATAAAAGATAACAATCCTCAGATTCAGGAACTGCAACAAATTCTAAGCAGGATAATTTAATAGAAATACATACCTATATCATTATAGTAAAATACTACCCAAAAAAAGAGCATGTTAAAAGCAGCCAAAAAGAAAAAAATAGATTGTATACCCAAAAAATGAAAATTAGGTTGTGGAAAGGGAGAGGATAGAAATTTAAACAACACAGGCAGGGAAGTGTTCATTGAGGAGAAAATAAGTAATAACCAAAAGTAGGTGAGAGGGTAAATCCTGAGGATATTTAAAGAAAGAATATTTCAAATAAAAGAAACAAGTATAAATGTCTTTAGGCATGAGTAAAGACAGCATGAGCAGAGACAGACTGAAACAGTGACCCCAGACTAGAACCATTTATTGGTATCATCAGGGAGGTCATTAGAAATACAGAAACTAAGTCCTTACTCAGACCTACTGAATCAGTTCTACATTTTGACAAAACCCCTAGGTGATTACTAGGTAAATAAAATTTTCAGAAGAGCTGAGCTAGATAGGAATAGGGGATGAGAAAAGAGAAGTAGCATGGGACAAGGTTACATAAAACCTTGTTAGATTTTCATCCTGAGTTATAGGATAGCCATTGCATAACAGTGAGCTGAACAGTGATCTCCAGCTACTGTTGGCTCAGATGCTTCCTTTGTGTCAATCATTAAAAGAAGACATTATTTTCTCCAGACGGTTTACTATCTATGATAGCACTGTCAGAATAGGTGCACAATTCCACAAGCGGTATGAGAATGATGTTCTCTACAACTGCACACTACACTATCACAAATAGCAGGCTTACAACTTACATTTTTTAAGGATCACCCAGCATTCTATGGGGAAAAAATGGAAGCACAAATACCATAAGATTTGAGGGCTTTGTCCACAAACCAAGTAAAAGATGATGGTGGGTTTTTTTGAGAAGATAAAAAGTTGTAGAATTCTGGATGTAATTTGAAGGTAGCCCTGACAGGATTTACTGATAGATGTAAGAAAGCTAGTTACACGTTTTGTAAACAAATTTTGTAATTTTTATAAACAATTTTTCTGAATCCTCAAATTCCTGTGGTTTAGGTAGGGTGCATTACAATATCCTTTTTAATAGACAATGCATGTACAGTAGAAATTGATAGTTTTTATTGTAGAAACTCAAAAGAGTAGAATCCACTTGTTAGAATCATTCCAGTTGGGGCACCTGGGTGGCTCAGTCATTAAGCGTCTGCCTTCAGCTCAGGTCATGATCCCAGGGTCCTGGGATCGAGCCCCACATCGGGCTCCATGGTCCACAGGAGGCCTGCTTCTCCCTCTCTCACTCCCACTGCTTGTGTTCCCTCTCTCACTGTGTCTGTCTCTGTCAAATAAATAAATAAAGTCTTTAAAAAAATAAATAAATAAAAAAGAATCATTCCAGTTATTTCTCTTCTATATTCAAAGAATCCAAGTTACTTTGTCTCCTCTCTCCTCTGAATCCCAGGAGTTTTTACTTACTTTTTCTGTAGTTGTACAGCACACACTTAAGGATTGGGAGTCATACCCTGCCCTGTTGAGGGCAGAGTATCTACATAAAGTATTTGGAACTCTTCTGCATGGAAGAATTGTCTGCTCCTCTCCATGTATTAATTTACTAAAAACTAATGGGCTCGGAAATTTAGTTTAATTTTGGATTGTATTTCAAGAAACTTGATTTATTTTGATCAAGTTGTTCCATCTTTGGCCACTGGGAGCTCTTTAGTTGGTTCCAGTGTCCCTTTGACAAACTGTCTTCAATTTTTTTGAGCTTTCTTTTATTTCTGGCACAACAAGATATTCCAGCTTCATCTTGGATATTTTCTGCCTAGTCCTGGAGTCAACCATCTTTATAAGCATCCCTGTTTATTGTTTGTATGTTTTGTTGTTGTTGTTGTTGTTGTTTTCCTATTGGAGAATGGTATTAGAAACCAAGATACAGAGGTGCCTCAGAGGCTCAATTGGTTAAGCGTCTGACTTGTGATTTCAGGTCAGAGCTCATGGGTTGTGGGATAGAGCTTTGCTTTGGGCTCCATGATCAGTGGAGAGTCTGTATCTCTCCCTCTCCTTCTGCTCCTCCCCCACTCACTTCCTCTCTCTAAAATAAATAAATCTCAAAAAAAAAAAGAAACCAAGATACAGATGAGTATGCTCATTGTTAATGGGGTATCATTTTTAAGCACCGAAACGCATGTATGTATACTACCCAGGTATACACAAAAATCTATGCATATGTCTATATATAACTGTCTGTATCCATATTAAACTAACCATGAGTTCATACTGACATCTCCAACTCTAATCCATTACTACGTGGATTATTTCAGCCCCCTCCCCTTGCTTATCTATAAATTCCCATTACAGGAGTGAGAACTACAGCTCCATTTACTTAATTGTTCAGTCTTAGTATACATGTATAAAATATTAGAATTGTGAACCCGTGCCCCTGTGGAAAACAACTTTATCAACTAGAGTACAGTGTTTATGTACAGTTCCTTTTACTTTTTACTATTACAGATTATACTCATTTTCAAAAGTTGCTTAAGTCAACACCTTCCCTCCCCCTTTTAAATTCATGTTTTACTGCTTTACTTAATTTGCATTTTACTTCTTCCTTCCTCATTAACATTTGCAAACACAATAAATTGATGTAGTGATGTATGTCTCTCTGTGTGTGAGATCCATTGTTAATTTTCCCATCATGAAGCTAATCTAAATGATCCAAACACAATTAATGATCTAAAATAGAATTTTCTACATCTTGTAAATTTGATTTATTTTCAGGTTTTGTAAAGTTTTTATTTAAATTCCAGTTAGCATACAGTGTAATATTAGTTTAAGGCATACAATATAGTGATTCAACACTTCTGTATAACACCCAGTGCTCATCAACAAGTGCGCTTCTTAATCCCCACCACCTATTTCAGGTTTTTTTAACAGCAAAATTATTAACCATTTTGTTTTTCCTCAGAACTCTGTGCTGAAACAGTACAGCAGAGTGCATGGTGTTCTTCTCTAAGATAGGCTTACAGTAGTTGGAGCTAACTCTCTCCCAGAGGAGAGATTTGATTTCACTGTTGTTCTCCTGATCACACAATGTATAATTTCTCCACATCTTCCTTTCAGCATTATTGGGCATACACTTTAGACAGAAAATCTGTCTAGGAAGGAAGGCTGCATATCAATGTTGTTGTCTTCTCTGCCTTGCTATTAAATATTAGCATAGTTTAAGACACCACATAGATTCTTCATATTTTTGACCCAATATTATGCAAATTGCAACCTAGAAATAACCTAAATGTGATAAAAATGGTAGAGAGAAACCTTTAGCCTTGTGATTACCAAGCATATGGCTACATATCATTTAGTTAGGGTGGTGGGAAAGTTTAAAGATAAAACAAGGCTTGCTCTGTGGTTTTGACAATGAAGACAGCTCACTTCCTGTGTTGAGTTATTTAATATAAAGATCCTGGGCTTCAGATTCTAACAGACCAGGTACGTGGTCTGCATGGAAAATAGTTAGCTCGCAAGAAGTTGTAAAGATTTCATGTATAATAACAAGTGAAACTGCCTAGGACAGTGACTGTTACATGCTAAACAGTTAGTGAAGGTTAGCTATGTCTCTCCTCCTCCCACCTTAGTTTCTTTCTCCCTTTCTTTAACCCAACAAATATTTTTGGTTTCAGGCTATGTTCCCTCATCCATTGGCTCCTTTGCTCACTCATTTATTCCATTCTTATTCCCCTTTCTCCTTTCTTTCTACCTTATTCTCTTCTTCCTTCCCTTTATCTTTCTCTCTTTCTCCCTTTCTTCCCCATTTCTCACAGCATCTGATTTTATTTTAAAGGTATTTCAAAATTATAAAAATGCTATAATATTTTAAATCAATGCATGGCATTTTTTAAACTTAGGGATCTTCAGACACAGGTTGTAGTTATTCTGCATCAACATGGGGCTGGGAATGGAGGTGAGATCTGATATTGGGTCAGAAATGCATTAAAGATCTCAAAAGGTGCAGGAAACTCACCCCTGTGGATCTGAGCTGGATTTATGGGAAAGCCTTCTCTAATAGAGGAGATCCATATGCAGACAGTGAACTTTTTCAAAGCCAAACTTCCAAAAACAGGATCTAGCTGGTTGCTATTACTAGGAGATTCAGCCTCTCCATGGATCTTCAGGTATTCATACCCAAATGAGTTGGCTACAGCCACAGAGACATCAGGTAAAGTCAGTGTGTTCAACCCTTCCCGCTGAGTCCCAGTACCTCCACAGATAGTATGGTTTAACCAGTTGCAGTCTAACTTCCAATAAAATCATTCACATCACCTTTCTTCATCTTCTCTGAAAAGATACTATATGATATGTTAGCAAAGGCATTGCTGAAATCAGTCTCTTTAAGCCTGAAAATATTTGCTTATCTGTAACCCAAGAAAGTTCATGCAACAGTTTTTGTTAAATACAAGGTATTTTTCCTTCTCCAAATTATGCCGATATACAACTGAAGAAACATGTGATTAATAATAAATATTGATGGACAAACTATCGTCAACTGAGAAGTTGGGGGACTATTTTATAGTGTTCTTTTGGTTTTTTGTTCTCAGTCGTTCTACTGTCATTTTTCATTCTACTATAAACTTGGGATACCTATACTATATATTTCCATGTGGGATTAATCAAAAGAGTATACATAAGTTCAAGAAAAACTATAGATGCTTAGAATACAATATATTCTCTTTTAGGAACAGCTTTTCTCATTAATCTAAAATACATAGATTTAGTTGATTTCTCTCTGTGTGTAGAATTGAATGTGCTTTCCTTGATAATTTTATGGGGCCAATGGTCAAAGCTCTAATAAATATTCATGGAAACATATTGCCTTCTGAAATAAACTCCCAAGTTTTCATTGTTGTTTTGGCCTCTGTTTAAAATTTGGTTGACAAAGAACGTTATGAACATGTACTCATCCGATTAACGTATGGCATACAAAGAGCAGACCCAGAAAAAGATGCTAACACCAGGTTTGAGCCATCTCAGCTGTAGTACAGATAGGATAAATCTATTCAAATACATATATGTCTGTTCATGCTGCTTCTGTCCCCAACAGTCTGGATCTTTTGCATATAAACTCATAATTCCAATCTATAATCCTATTCAAAACATTTTACTTTTAATTAGTCAAGAAAAGAAAAAAAATGAAAGACCTTTTTTAAAAAAGAAAAGCAGTTGCGTTTTTTAATTAGGAAACTAACCCCAATGAATAATTAACATGGCAGAGCAAATAGATAATAATTATTTGAAATTACTTAGGTTTATAATGAGAGAGTCCTGGCAATGAAGTTCTCCAGTCATTCTTATTAACATGAGAGTCATTATTGTGTTAATAATCATTCTGCTTATTCTGCATCTGCTTATTCTAAAACTCGGACTCAACATTTTACCTAAAGTCCCAGGTTTCCATTAGTACCTGCTTCTTCAGCTAAATATCTTTTTTTTTCAAATTTTTATTTATTTATTTATTTTTTATTTTTTATTATTATGTTATGTTAATCACCATACATTACATCATTAGTTTTTGATGTAGTGTTCCATGATTCATTGTTTGCGTATAACACCCTGTGCTCCATGCAGTACGTGCCCTCCTTAATACCCATCACCAGGCTAACCCATCCCCCGACCCCCCACGCCTCTAGAATCCTCAGTTTCTTTCTCAGAGTTCATAGTCTCTCATGGTTCATCTCCCCCTCCGATTCCCCCCCTTCATTCTTCCCTTCCTACTATCTTCTTCTTTTTTTTTTAACATATAATGTATTATTTGTTTCAGAGGTACAGGTCTGTGATTCAACAGTCTTACACAATTCACAGCACTCACCATAGCACATACCCTCCCCAATGTCTATCACCCAGCCACCCCATCCCTCCCACAACCCTCAGTTTGTTTCCTGAGATTAAGGATTCCTCATAACAGTGAGATCATATGATACATGTCTTTCTCTGATTGCTTCAGCTAAATATCTTAACCTTAAGCAGAGACACAATTTCCTCAAATGCCATTATTTGGGAATATATTGAGGTGCATAAGATAAAAGAATGCAGAGTATATTATCTACAAGATCTTGCCTTGCTTATATCGTTAATTTTGATCTCATTATTGTTAACTATATTTCATATATTAAAAAGAGCCCAAAGTAGGGGATTACTACATTAACTGTTGTTTACCAGAATGAAATGCCAACAAAATGAAATTATGAGTGCATGTGATGTATCTCTTAACAGTCTCTCCCTGGCTTCCCCTCTCTCTTTCTCACCCTCCCTCTCTCCCTGCCTGCCTCCTTCCCTCTATTTTCTGTGAACATAATGTGCCAGATGAATAATAGGTTATGACTGACCAAACTGAAGAACCAATAATGAGGACTATCAATTGGTATTTCTAATGATTAAAATTTCTGCCCATCCACCCAAAACCATTTCATGCAAAAGGTTTCTTGGCAGTTTGTGAGTGCTATTAATATTTTTCTCACTGTCAATATGAGCCATATCTACAATTATGAGAAGAAGGAGAAAGTCCCTTCAACTATCCTCACACCAAATTGATAGCAACCCCAAGAGGTAGAGTGGATACCATATCTGGGCCACCTTTCCACTTAAATTTTTCTGTCTCATGTCAACTTATCATCATTCACTATTTTACTAAAACTTTCGTTTGATAAGAAACAAATGATAGATTTTCATAACACCACCCTCCCCAATCATGCTCCTATTTTTGGAGGGGAAAAAAAAAGGTTTGTAGGGAACTGATTTTTTCTTAATGCCATCTCTCTGTTATTTTGTTGTATTATTTCATTGTGCAAGCTTCCCACTGTTTTACTCCTTCACCATTAGAAAGCTTAAAAGTTACCACTTTAGTTTTTTCTGCCAAGTTAACTGTCTCTTCCCTTTTTGTTCAGTTTTCACAGATTGATCTATTGCATAGAGGAAAACAGTAACACAGATCTTAGTCAAGGAGAATGCATACCTTATTGCCTAAGACAGACTCTACTGTGTAAGCATGGCATGCCCAGCAGCATCAACTTTGTCCTTACCTCTTCTTTAGCTGTGCATATCCACCTGATACTTACTGCCTGGTTGCTTCTATTTGGAAAACAGTTATCTATAACAGAGCTAGGTATCATCCAGGGGTACAAACATACAACATGCACAAGCCTATTTGATATGGCTATTCTGACAAAATCACTTTGGGTTATGTTTTCTTTGAATACATTGTTTTGATGAGGATTTTAGAAACCATTGAAATTTTAGCTTTTTTATTACCAACTAGTGGGCAAATAGGAGTATTTACTCCATTCTTGGAATGTTATGGTTACCAACATTACCTGCATTTCCTAACCCCATCATCACCTTTTTGAAAGATGAAGATTGACTAAAAAGAGGGATGAGGGGCGCCTGGGTGGCTCAGTTGGTTAGGCGACTGCCTTCGGCTCAGGTCATGATCCTGGAGTCCCTGGATCGAGTCCCGCGTCGGGCTCTCTGCTCGGCGGGGAGTCTGCTTCTCCCTCTGACCCTCCCCCCTCTCATGTGCTCTCTCATTCTCTCTCTGTCAAATAAATAAATAAAATCTTAAAAAAAAAAAGAGGGATGTAAGGTGTAGTAAGAGAATCTGAGATGGACTGAGAGTCAGAACTGCAGTAATTATAAGGAACTATTATGTATACTGATTGGAGAGAAAGTTATTTTGCATTGTGACTCCACCACATACAAATAGTAAGATCAAATTGACTGAATAAACTTGGTGGGAACAAAATGGACTTATTATGTACATTAAATGTGACTCAAAGTAACTCCCAAGTTATAATATTTTGAGAATAATTTTATTCTAAAACAATTGAAATGTAAAGGACTTATATGTTTTATTTTTGTGCGTTTATGGATAGCTAAGCTATGGAATGTAAAAAAATGCCTGTATTGTCTTCATTTTTATCTAGTTTTCACTAATGCATATGGATAGTGATCAGTACAAATTCAACAGTATCATTTCAGTAATTGTCGATTTTATAAAAAGGTAAAGCTGTGAACAGTGGCAATTACTGAAATGATAGTGAACACAGACAATGGAAAATTTCATCATAAAACTTCCCAGTTGATCATGCTCATTTTATTTTTTTTAACTTTATTGTATTATGTTAATCATCATATATTACATCATTAGCTTTTGATGTAGTGTTCCATGATTCATTGTTTGCATATAACACCCAGTGCTCCATTCAGTACGTGCCCTCTTTAATACCCATCACTGGGCTAACCCATCCTCCCACCCCCCTCCCCTCGAGAACCCTCAGTTTGTTTCTCAGAGTCCATAGTCTCTCATGGTTCGTGTCCCCCTCCGATTTCCCCCCCTTCATTTTTCCTATTTGAAGCAAATGTTCTTTCTTTTCAACTTTTGCACTTCAATTTTATTTGAATATCATTGACACACAATGTTACATTAGTTTCAGGTGTTACAACATGGTGATTCAACATCTCTATATGTTACGCTATGCTCACCACACGTGTAGCTACCATCTGTCATATCACACTATCGACCATATTCCTTATGCTGTACCTTTTATTCCTGTGACTTTTTCATTTAAAATACATAAAAATTATATGTAGTACTCTCTACCAGGATACTTTTGGAAAAGACAAAAATGAAATTATAACCTGAACAGCCGCTCCTCTGAAGCTTATGCATTACTTGACTGGAATCGTTAACCAAAATGTAATAATTAATAGTTACTCTTCACACTAGTGTCGCAAGTCCCCAAGCAAAGAGCTTCTCTGCATGCAGACCTCAGGAATTTTGACAACACTAGTAATAGTATTTCAGTAACAATTTGTGAGACAAAAGCTAACCCTAAACTCTAACCCTATGGATAGAAAAAGATAGTTCTTTGTAAGGTGCTGGTCCTGACTCATGAAATGTTAAATGCCACAGTTCTACCTCAACTCAGGTGATGTTAAATATAATTTATGTGAAAAACAAGCAGAAAAAAGATGTGGGTGAATTAATATAAATGCTAAACAGTCTCGAAGTCTCTAAGCAGAACAACAAAAGCAGAATTTACTTAAACATATTTGGTAAGCATTAAAATATGAAAATTCAAAATATCGAGAAATCTACCAAGTAAGGAAATGTCGTGAGCTCTCAGGCGTTTGGGGCAATGGATTGGTGGAATGTAAAATTGTGAGAGTTTAGCCAGAAAGGGCAGATAGGAACCAGGTTATACAGGACCTTAAAATGTAGGCTAAGGAGTTGAGACTTGGAAATGTTATGTCGGAAATGGTTACAGCAGGATGAATTTGCTCTGCTTTGTTTGCATTAGAGCTTTTGAAATTTAATTTTTTTAACTACACACAAACAAAAACTTCCTTTTATTGAAATTTTATTTCAGAGCTTACTATATTAAGCAAGCCACTCTGACTGAAGCAGAAGCAGAAACAGCTCAGGATCCTGTGTCTTTGAACTTTTCCTCACTATCTGCCCAATGCTGAAAATTCCTCCAGAGACATGTCATCACACCATAAACCATTCCTGAATCAGTCCAAATCAGCCTGCTCCAATGACTATTTTGTTTTCCAAGTTTTGCTTTCATGGGAAAGACTGAAAATTTATTTAGAAAGTAAACAAATCTCCTGGATAAGTTAAGAAAGAACAAATTCCTTGGCATTTCTTTCAATCAGATAATGTCATATATATCTATTGGGAGTAGTTGGGGGAACGCTTTATGTTCTTTCTGTGACTGAGTTTGTTTTCTGTCTCATGCCTTCTCTTAGGTCCTTCTACTGGCTTATATCATAGCACTTATAACATTGCCGTGTAGTTTTGGATAATTCATCTGGCTCCCCGTTAAACTCTAAGCTTCTCAAGAGGAGGAACCGTGCATTACTTTTTATTTCTCTAGCACTTCACACAGTGATCGATATGGATGGGCACTTAATGTCTATTTCTTTAATAAGTAAATAACATTAGTAAGGTATGTACTTTATGTTCTGAGTTTTTTAGTGAGTTAGTAGATTTCTTTTAAATCTCAGATGCCTAGAAGGCACTTCACTATTCACTGAAAATATTCTTTCCCTGAAGAAATATCAAAAGCCACAGGTTATTTTATGATGCTTTTGGAAGAGGAGTTGTAGCACCTGAGGCAACGCGAGTAAAAGCTGGCAGACAGCAAACGAGTTTTCTACAGAATCCATTAGAGCTCTGTGAGACCTGATCTCTGGGTTTGTGTTTAATACCTGGAGAATTACCAGTTTTGCTCGGCCCTTTGCTTCATGGCTTGGAGTCCTCATTAAAATGATTTCCGGGGCCTCTCCCTGGGCTTGACCGTTAATGACCATATTGACATCCAAGCATCGCCCTCCGGGTGACAGATTAGTTGAGGCCTAATCTCACTTCACCCTTACTGATTTAACCTACATAGCTTTTAAGCCAAATCAGAAAGGTGGCCAGTCAGGTGGCCTCGCACACCAATTTCTAACGGGCACCGAATCTTATCTGGAAACATCACATGATGGATAAGAGATACTGTTTTATCAGAACTCCCCTTCAGAATTTCAGTTTAAAGAAGTACTCTGATAAACAGACTGGGTTAGTAGCTGCTCAAACTCTTATAAGTAAAAATTAAACAAATAATTAAGGCCTATTTAAAGATTTGCCAAATACTAGCCTGCCTTGGTCTACTCAGCCTGTACATTATCTTGGCCAAAATATGTCACACATTGGAAGAAAAAGAAATGAGTGTGCTATATAGTTGTAAAAATAACAATCATTTAATATTTGTTAACCAAGTATATATTTAGCACCTACTATTTGTCATCAAGATCCTACTCTCATGCTGCTTATATTCTGGATGAGCAGGATAGAATATAAACTCTAACAAAATAAACAAACATGAAAATGTCGGAAAGAAATTTCAGCAAATCTAGTCTGTTATGTGTTTACTGTATAAAATAGATGGTTCACAGATAGCAATTAAGAAGAGATAGAGGGGCACCTGGGTGGCTCAGTCATTAAGCATCTGCCTTGGCTCAGGTCATGATCCCAGGGTCCTGGGGATCGAGCCCCACATCGGGCTCCCTGCTCGGCAGGAAGCCTGCTTCTCCCTCTCCCACTCCCCCTGCTTGTGTTCCTGCTCTAAATAAATAAATAAATAAATAAATAAATAAATAAATAAATAAATAAAAAGAGATAGCACTTTGAACCTAGCTCAATGTGGAAAGAAAAAAACCAAGAAAATTAGAGTATATTAACTGAACTTATTAAAATGGAAAGAAATTGAATAAAGTGGGACAAGGGATATAGGGTTCTTTGAGAAGGACATGAAGACTAAATTCGTACCCCTACCCCCCATATTAAAAATAGCATACTGTAATGAGATAACTGGTCAGAATTGGGTTAATTGTAAGGAATCCTTTAACAATCTTGTAAAAGAAAAAGATCTATACTGCAGGAAAACAGTCAATTCAGTTTCAGGAATTCATAAGCCAGTCTAGGGGATGATAAGACCATGGGCTAAGAATTGGCTTGTCCCACTGGAGTTACTAAGTAACTTTGATCCTTAAGATCTGCAGAGCTGACAGTGCCTGTCAGACTCAGGACCCTAAAAATTATATAGTCAAAGTTATTTTGTTTCACATTCTTTATAATAGAAAATAGAAGCATAATTACAAGATTATCAAAATCTTGTCAAAATGTCAAGATAATTTTATAAATACAGTAGGCTTTAGAATAATATGCAATTGTTGCTTAGCACTTTCAAAGCACATCTGAATAAAATGTACCACAATATTCTCCTTCAAATTTTACTGATATTCATCTTCTATGATTCTAATGCACAAGAAAACACAAGGCACATAAATATTGAATTAGAGAGGAATAAATTTTGCCCAGTGTATGATATTCCTTACTGCATTTAGGTAAGACATAAAATACGGTTCTGTAAATTTCTTTGCACTTTCCCTGCATGCCCTGCAATGCCAGCCACAAATGTTCCCAGAATTTTTTTTTTGAAAAACTTTCATTTTTCTTGGCAAGGTAAATGTCTTTTCGAGTCATTACATGAGATTGAAATATTTCTATTCAATATTAGCATTTAAGCTAATGCATCCTAAAATCAGGCTCTAGGTTTGCTTTCCAAATGATTTTTATTCCCCAAATTGTCATTCCTCAAACATCATTTTGAATTAATGTTTCTGTGATACCACACAGTGTGATTAAAAATACATAATGTTGGCTGGAAATTGTCTATTCTGAAAAAATTCCAGTGTTACTTCCTTTACCTTGTCATTACTAAGGGTTAAAATTTCATCTTGAGAATTTGAGGTGCTCTAGAAATAACTGAAGCAAAGAAAATCATTTAAATGTTATGAGTTTAATAAAATTCGTATGTTTTCTCAACCTGATCTTCAGTATTGATATTTCATCTTCTTGTAATTTTTTAAAAATATAAAATTCAGTGAATTTTCCTAGAATCAGAGTTCTGATTGAGTAGCATCTTAATTGAGGGGTCTGAGTGTTTGGGTCGATAAAGTAGAGGAAACAATTCCAGAATTCCAGGATATCCCTTCTTCATTCCAGTACTATAATTTTTAATCTTTAGGGCACATATGGATTACCTGGGGTGATTGTTAAAAAATTGTAGATACACATGCATTATTCCCAGATATTCTCATCTGGTAGGTCAAATATTTTTTAAAACTATAGAAAAACATTAGGAAATGTACAGTCATAAATCAATAGTCAAAATATTTACCCCTTGTTAACATCTTAGTTAATCACAAAATATCTGGGATAAAGCAATGTAACAAGGACCAAATAAAGTTGGATAACAAAACATGAATAAAGAAAGTTCTTGAAGGCTTCTTATTGGAAAGATTATGTAAAGAGATAGATGGCAGAGATACGGTCAAAGAGCAGAGGTATAGGCACTTATTAGGCATTTAATAATTTAATATTTAGAATAGTAAGTTGAAAATATCAGGACCATGCTTAGATTGAATCAATGAACATTTGCTGCATAACAGGCAAATTGCTACATGCTAACTATGCAAAGAGAAGTAAGATACACCTGCCAGTGTTAGGTAATCTTTGCTGCTAACAAAGCATTCTTTTAAAACAATTAAATAGAAAGTAATTAAGTAAACGAATGCATTATGCTGTGAGTACATGTGGATAATTAGTGTAATCCAAAAATTTTAGATATTTCTATGCCTAAAAAGTGATTTCATGTGGGAACACAGATCATGAGAAGGTAGAAGACAAAGTACTCCTCTTCCTCTGTTTTCTTTTTCACTGAATGCCATTCCATCCTCTACCACACCTCTTCCTTCCCCAGCCATCTCTGCGTATCAATCCCATTCATGGCTCCTTTCCATTCACTCATGAATCCTTCTCTTCTAATGTCCTCAACCCCTGTGCTTTATTTTATTTCTACTTTATTTGTTCAATACTAGTGTTTTAATTGGCTCCTAACTGGTCCTTTTGCCTCCAGTCTTTCACCCTAGTGGTCCATTCCTCAAACCACACACTGTGTTGTCTTTCTGAGATAGATGTGGATCCTAACACTCTAATGCAGAAGATGAACAAATAGCCTTTGTGTATTCCTAAGAATAATGTCTCAACACTTTCTCTCAGCCTTAAGGTTTTAGCATTCATTCACTCATTCTTCAACAAAAATGTAGTGGCTACAGTACTAAAGATGCAAAGTATGTTTGTATAATGGAAATATAGCCATTAGCAAATTTGACCCATGTTCACCCCTCAAAGAATTCTAGTCTAGTGGACAACGATATTCTGTATGAGAATGCACCAATTTCTCACTCCACCCTCAGCTTCTAGTATGCAGCTTCCCTTTTAAAACTTCCCTATCTCGCTTCCCTCAAAATACGTATACTCAATTTGAGTGCCCATGCAGTTCTTACAGTTTCTGAAAAGTTTCTTACCTCTTATGCTTTCCCTTCTACCTGTGCCTAGAATATCCTTCCTTCTGTTCTATACCAGACATGGTCTTACCCACTCAAATCTCTGCTATCCTTTCTATGACTGACATGGCATTTCAAACCATTTAAAAAAATGTAGTTTTTTTAAAAAAAGAAGGGAGAAATGTCAGTATATAGGACTATAATAAAATATTTGACATGAAAAGAAGTAAAATGTAAAGATCGAAGACCAAGGATTTTTAAATTATTTGCTCATCCAAATTATGAGCTACCCATGAGGCATTGTCAGAATCCCTGTACAATCTTAACATGGCCTTCCACTTTCCAATCCATGTGATAGAAAGACCTAGCCGCCATAAATTTCACACAACTCCTTTCCCTACGTAGGTATGTAATGTGTCATGGCACCACAGACCTTTGGGTAAGGTTTTTAAAAAGTTTTTTTAACATGCCATCCTCCTGGCCTGGGTTTTAGCATTGTGAAAACCATCTATCTTTGTATCAATAAACATTAATAATGGACAAGTGAATATATGAATGAATGTATGGATAGATGGATGAATGTCCTTGCTCTGACACAGAGGCTCCTAAACTCAGATTCCTGATCCCATGCCTGCCTTCTGTGTCCAATTGTACAGGATTTGACTTCCAGTTTTACTTCCTAGTCTGAGAATGCCTTTACTCCCGAACCCTAACTGCTCTGATACCCTTGCAAATGCCACACACCTATTTCGATTTCATCATTCTCTTTCTTTGGAAATGAAGCCCTAGATAAACCTCTACTCTCGGTACCTAGAACCCTTCTGTCCAGTGATGATGTTTTCACATGATGATCATCCATCTTCATGTATGTTTGAATCTCTTACTATTGATCTTTAACACCGACTCATGTTAAGATGGTATCCAGTGATAGCTTTAGTGGCATCTGATTTTGACAGCCTTTGTCAAGCTCTACTTAGGTGTTCCCCATTAAGGAGGTGGGTCCATAAGTAGAGACACCACAATCAGTGATAAGATCAGAGGGGTTCCCTAGTCTAGATGGGTAAAATCTCTTTAAGGTAGAAGTCTTGTCACTACCAATGGGGTCCTAGAAAGACAGGGAATCTTCCCAACCTTAACCATAGAGGTAGAGTCACATTAAGGACTTAGGTAGGAAAAAAATATAGAGAGGTATGATTCTAGAGAGTTCACCACAGTGGGAGGGCATAGGAGAAAATCTCCGTGTCACCATTCTTCCTACTGAGTCCTGATGAGTCGTCACTTTTCTGAGAGACTTTGAACTGATTTGGTTAAAAATTGTCATCATATAAAGATAAAAAATGTCCCACCATGTATTTTTTTAATTCATATACTAATAAATTAACTTGCTGAAATAGGCAAGTATGATGGTTAATTTTATGTATTGACTTGGCTAAGCTATGGAACTCAGTTGTTTAATCAAATATTAGTCTAAATGATGTTGTGAATGTATTTTGCAGATGTGATTAATATTTACAATTAGTTAACTTTAAGTCAAGGAGATTATCCTTACCGTTCACAATGTAGGTGGCCCTCATCCAATCCATTGAAGGCCTTAAGAGTAAACACTAAAGATGCTCTGAGAAATAATTTTTAAGAGTAACATATAACTCCTGCCTGGGTTTCCAGCCTTTCAACCTGACCTATAGATATTGAACTTTCCAGTCCCCACAGTCACATGAGCCAATTCTTAAAATCTCCCACTCTCTTTTCTCTTAGATTATACAAAGATAGATACATAGGTACATATAGATATAGACATCCTATTTCCTATTGGTTCTATTTGCTGGATAATCCTGACTGATACAGTGGTATAAACAATTGCTTTTTTCCTGACTAGTTGTTGAGATGGGTGTAAACCTGTATTGTGTCAGAGGGAAAATTGTGCACTTTTAGAAATCTAGGTAGAGAATGGCCTTGGCATGCAGAACACTCATCTTCCAGCTATGGATTAGTGAATTGTCCCTCTGTTCATCCCCTCATAATGCTGCCTTTGTTCTAACTTGATAGAAAATGGCAGTTTGGCCTTGCGCCACAGCATCTTCTCAACAGAATATTTGAGGATATTCAAGGGATTTTTGTAGGCTCCATATGTGAAATTTAAGAGAAAATCATTGAACTGTTTCTTTTTGCCACTTAACCTTGAGAATTCATTTTCTGCTTTTCAGCAGAAAAGGAAGAGATAAAAGTACTTTTATAAAACTTACAGTCTCTTTCTAGCTGTTAGAAAAATGCAACTTTTTGGCTTGATTAGCAGAAAGGACTTGGTTCCTTCTGTAGATGACATCTTTAAGTATTACTAGGGTAGGAGGATGGGAAAGTGTTAGACTGTCACAAATTCTTAAATTCTTCTTGTATCACAGGCCATGTCTGGGCATAGTCAGGTTTCCTGCAATGGGGTAAGATTGGCTCAGGGAGAGCCTAGGATTCAGAATGAACTTGGGGGAGAGAAACAAAGTTGTAGGGGCATGAACAAAGCATAACTTAATGGGAATATCATATCCAGATCCAAAATAAGAGTGCAGTGAAGCATTTCCTTTCAGGGTACAGGTTGTTAAAGCATGAGGGTAGAAGTCAGCAAAGACAAATGCAACAAACATCATTCTTCCTTGCAAGACTAAGATTGTTACAAAATCAAGAACTGCATTTTATTTACCTGTGTATCCCCAGGAGCTAGCGTGTGACTGGTGCATGGAAGAGACTTAGAAACTTTTGGGGGGGAAATACTGTATGGATGCATGAACTTATGTGCAAATGAATAAATGCAGGAACTTATTCATTCATGAATGAATTAATAAATGAAAGAATAATTAAAAGTTTAGGCGAGGAGGCTATTGGCATAATCAAATTTGATCAACGTCCCCAAAGGAAGTCTGGGACTGTAAGGCAAAGCTTTTCCATGTCTGAAGAGGAATGGAGAATTCCACAACTTACTAATACAAGGTTTTGAGCACAGAAAAACAGCAGAATCAAAATGGTAAGGTCAGTAGTAATGACTCAGTTGCCAATACTAGAATGTTTGATTGGAGCCTAGTAACAATCTCCTGCCCCAGGTAGAGATAGAGATGCTAGACATGTGGTGAGAGGCTTAGCTTATGGATAAAGATTAAATGACTCTAGGAGTCAGAACTCAGAACAATTTCTGACACTTCGCACTTTTCCTTTCCTGAATCTCTGAACCATATGATCAACAGCTAGTTTCCTAGTACTTAGTTAATATTTATTTTGAGATTTTGAATGACTTTTCAAGGGCTGGAATGAAAGTAAAAAATTGTGGTTAAGAGTAGAAGCCAGATTTTGTTAAGGACATGACTAAATAAATAATAGAACATCCAGATAATAAAATGTTATTTAAAATGCATATAAAGAGTTTATACTAAATGCTTCAACCATAAAGTTAAATTTTATAAAATTTTATAAAATTGTGAATGCACTATAATCTGAATCATCCTTCAAAAAAAAGATGTGTCAAAATTTAATGAATTCTAAGAGGGCTTCTTGGTGATGAATCCATGGGTGATTTATTTTGTTTCTTCTAGTTTTCCAATATCATCCAAATAGTCTATAATGAGCATATATTAATATTACAATAAAAAACAATTTTAGTCATTTATTTTCATTTTAAAAACATTGTTTAATTTTCTTCAGTCATTAATAAATTAATATTAGTCCCACAAGCCCCAGATTTTGCTTTAAAACCTGTATAAGTTCTTCAGAAATTATTTTAAGAAGGAGTGTGTATGTGATTGTGTGTGTCCCTATATGTGTATTAAGTTCATTTATAAAGGAATCAATTGCACATCCATTGTGCAAAAGTATTGGTATTGATCCAATTAAGCTTTCTGTGTAAAAAAAACAAGAACTAGGGTCTTGGGACAATGAATTAGATGCTTGACAGATATTTATCAAGTGAATGAAGAAAAGAAAGAAATATGAAGGTAAGGAAGGTGAAAGGTTGTGAGAAATTCACTCTGTTTTAGAAAAGATTTTGAGAGGCAATTCCTGAATTCTTTATTGGTATGTAGGATTTCATCAATGTAAAACAATGTTTTTACTAACCAATAAATGTGCTTTATTAGAATTTTAGGGGATACGCAACAATAGGCAAGAAACAAAGAGGATGAAGTACCTGGACTGATAGCACTGATTTTTGGCAATTCATTTCCACTCTCTTAACTTCAGAGTTCTTACTAAGTTTGTGTCAGCAATTAACCAGAGAACCCCTAAAGTCTCTCCTCCATTTGGGCCTTGTGTTCCATGGATCTGTTCTACTCTGTGGCACATTTATGGCTGGCAGCTTTTTCAAATATCAGTATGGATTTTCTAAAAATAAGATTGCCCTAATCTGTTTAACTTGGTGAAAAGCCTAAAATGGAATAAAATTATATTTAACAAATTAGCATTTTTGAAAAGAAAAACTGAGTTTCTGACATAAATTCTGAAAATTATTATTGCTATCCTATATGGTTTATTATTTGCTGTATTATTGTAAAAGTTTTTTTTTTATTTTTTTAAGATTTATTTATTTATTTTAGAGAGAGAGCACGGTGGAGGGGGGGGGGGAGAAAGAGGCAGAGGGAGAGAGAATCTCAAACTGATTCCTGCTGAGCATGAAGCCCAATGCAGGGCTCCATCTCACGACCCTGAGATCATAACCTACGTGGAAATCAAGAGTCAGATGCTCAACTGACTCTGCTACCCAGGTACCCCTGTAAAAATTTTTAAAGAGGAAGAAAATTAAAATCCTATGTGCCAGTGGCTATGTCAGGTTCTTTGTATCTACATTAGATACATTTATCTAATACTAAAGATATAAAAATATATAAATTTTAATACACTAGAGGGAAAAATTGTGGCTCAAAAAAATTGACTATCTGACAGAGCTATGTTTGGAATACAGAGCTCTCTCATTTTTAGATGTAAATCATCCCCCTGTTAGATTTTAACCTCCTTGAAGACGGGCACTACATTTTTGTTTACCCTTTTCCCTTAAATGGAAAAGCTTATACTTAAAAGTGTCACTAGTGATTGAAAAAATAAAACTAAACAGAATGGATGAAATAAGGTAGGATGAGATGAAATGGGTTAAGCTTGAGAGAAGTAGAATAAATTATAAATGAAATGGAATGGGTTGCACTAAGTGTAAGAAAAAGTTTTCTTTCTTTCTTCCCTTCTCTGTATCCAAATTGGATCTCTGCCTAAGTAGTTGCTAAAGCATATAGTAACCATTAAGCACCCTTTCTTCTGACCTACTGCCACAATTAGTTGGCAACATTTAAATAGACCAAAATTATTTATTATTTTTACTATTGTTAATAACTGCTAATTTCTTTATCTGTTAGGTTTAACCTTCATATATTGCCACTTACTCATTGGACGATGTACCACTGACCTACCAATGCCAGTAATGAGACATGTTGAACCATTAAGTGATGGTCAGGGTCCCCAGATTCCAAACCAGAAGTCCTTGCATCTTCTCTTTGAGACAGTCACTCTGGAGCCACCAAAAAGGGAGCACTTAAATGTAATTTAAGATTCAGAAAACAGTTTATGACTTCCAGGATTGGAATTTCAGCCACATCCCTTGTTAATTCTGTGTCGTTTGGTGATGGACCTCTTCTCTCATTGCTTTAACTTCTTCAAAATAGAGATGAATGATAGACGCACCACGCTATAAGGTTGTTCTGAAGATCAACTGCATTATTACATGTAAGATGTTGAGGACATAGCCTAACCCATAATTAAAACTCAGTATATATTAGTGTTCATTAATTTTTAAAAGATTTGTTTATTTATTTCAGAGAGAGAGCAGGGGTAGGGTCAAAGGGAGAGGAAAAGAGAATCTTGAGCAGACTCCCTGCTGAGCGCGGAGCTGGATCTCACATCCCTGAGATCATGACCTGAGCCAAAATCAAGAGTCAGGCATTTAACCAACTGAGCCACCCAGGCACCCCTTTTAGTGTTTATTATTAACCCAAGTTAATAATAACCTTTTTTCCTTTTATCCAGTTCCACATTTCAAGGAAGATTCACTCAAAAAATATAAATTATGTATTTCATAAGTGCCAGACATTTTTCTTGTTTGAAGGGATACAGAGGTAAACAAACAGACCAGATGTCTCTACCACAGAGCTCTTATTTGGTGTGTGTGGGGGTGTGTGTGTGTGTGTGTGTGTATTTTGTGACTGCAATAACAGCCAGTGTAAACTAAGAAATAAGTAAGCAAAATAATTTCACATTTGTTCCGTGAGAGTAGTTGCAATCAAGGAGGGAGTTTGTGGGTTACAATTCTAATAGGTTAGGAGAAAGTAAACTTACTTTGTGGACATAATGACTGAACTGAGATTCAATGGATGGATGAGGAGAGAGAAGTCATTTCAGGAGCAGGGAAAGAAGCAATTCAAGCAGGGAGAACAACAAATTAAGGTGGAAAATACCTCGAAATATTCAAGGAACGAGAGAATAATGAAGGCAGTTAAAATATAGTAAGTGAGGGGCATGTCACTGCGGGGAGGTGTGGTGGGGGCAACACAGTTTGAGATAACATTGGAGAATAAGGCAAGGGCCAAAGCATAAAAGGTCTTGTTTACCATGAAAGGAGTTGGATTTCTTTCTAGGGTAAAGGGAAAGGCATTTAATTTTTTATGATACGATCTGATTTGTGAAAGGGTAACTGTGAATGTTGACTAGGAAACGGATTACAAGAATGTGGAGTTGAGAGCTGAGAGGGTACAGAGGCTAATACAACACTTGCAGTGATGGATAACAGAGCCTTGATCGGGGTGATGAAGGAGGGCACAGATGACATGCCAGATGGTGCGTGTGGGTCAGGAGTGATGAGCCAAGGGATTGTTTATGTTTTAAAAATAGGAGATTTAGAGAATTTTGGTATGCGGTAGAAATTAATCAGGCAGAGGAAAAAAAGATGATGATGCCGAAGAGAGAAGTTTTAACTGGAGAAATCAATCCTCCTGATTAATGTCCTTTATGACCATAACACAGACACCACCTCCCTATAGCTGAAGGTACAGTTAGTAAAACCTGTATCAGAGCACAACACAACCACTATGTCACAATGAAAATGAGAGGCGCCCAAGGAACACAAGCGGAGTGTGAGGCCCAGGGATGACAAAAGAGTGAAATGAAAAAGTGCCAAAAAGATGGCCAAAGTCTCAGCTTCTCTGCACGTTCCCTCTCGCAGTTATTGCCACATGAGCAGCCCACTCTGAGTCACGCTGACAGAATGACTTTGTGTTAAATTATTCCAGGAAGGAAAATTGAGCATGTTTGCCCCTTCAGTGGGAAGCTTCTGACCACCCCCATTAAGGCTGCTTTCTGTCCAGCAGGCCCTAACGCCTCTGCCACCCTCGCTCCCTTAGAGAAAAACAAGACATTCTCCTCGGTAATGCACATTCAGTAGGAGCTCCCTCAATCAACCTTGCTTGACTAATTGAAAATTAACATTTGAAGATCTAATAATTATAGAAAAGGAGGTTCCCAGTTTCTCATTGTTTAATAATTATGAGATGAAGACAGAATCAGACCTGAATCAAATCGATTTACAGTGAAGTCTCAGCAAACTGAAACCTGGCTCGTGCACCAATGACAAGAAAAGGCTCCTTGACCCTCCTGATTTGAAGACCATTTAGATGTAAGATAGTAGATCACACAGCCTTGACCAAAAGCATCTTCCAAACTGATCTGGTCAAAGATGAGCTTTTCAAGGAGCATGGCTGGGGTCCTATAGCATAACATATTCCATTCATGTCACATACCCATAAAATATGTTTTTTTAAGTGTGTGACATTCTAGAGCGGAGCAAAGAAAAGTTGCTTACAATGGCTTTAGAACATTCATATATCTCTTTAGCTGTTCCCATATTCACATTTTATTTTCTGATGTGTGAGGCACATCGCGAGAGACTAATCATCACTACTAGTGATTTGCCCTCCAGTGTCCTCCAACCATAAACTATTTTATCTATCTAAGCCAATAAAACTGTTTTTGGCTCCCTGATGAACTATTGCATTGTGAAGTGAATTATTTTTAAACATTTGCCAAACTAGCAGTTCCCATGAGCATCCATGACTGTATTATGGAGACGGATCTGTCATAGAAATAATTCAGAATAGAGAAATGACTGGAAGTGAGTAGACTCAATGCCTACAAAACGAGAGCTTCCTCTCTCTCCCTCACCTTGTACTCTGCTTTCCTGATTGCACCAGGGAGGTAGGAGAAACAGTTTGAAGTTATCATTGGACAGCCACCAAATAATAATGCCCCTGTGGTAGCATTGTTCGGCTTCCTAATAACAATCTCCAAGTTCTCGTTCTCTGGTAGTCTCCCACAAGAGGGTCTTCAAAAGCCTTGTGGCCTTTGTGGTAACCACAGGGGTCACATGAGCCAGTTATGGTCAATGAGACATAAGGAGATGCTTGCCGGGGGATTTCTGAGAAAGGTTTTATCTTCTTGATAAGAGAGAGAAACTCTTATCCAGGTTTTCGGTTATAACCTAAATGATTTCAACCATTAATTTTACTAGGACAACTTGGGATTCACTCAGGATTACCTGAGATCCAGGCAACAACAAAATTATTTCATCTAATACAAAAGAAGTTTCTTTAAAGTCAGAAAGACTTACGATTAAACCTCGGCTGAGCCATGTATGCTTTCTTCTGTTTTGAACACATTTCTTAAGCACTGTGTATGTCCATTTTCTTACCTCTAAAATATAATTGTCACTATTCTCTGATTTTTTTAACATATTAATAAAATAAGTGGCATTAATACATTACCCAAATCTGAGCCAACTTCATATTTCTGAAAACAATCCTTAATTGGTTGGAGTATGTTATTTATAAATATGCCCATATAATGAGTTTTTAAATATTTAATAATAATATTTTCCTCTGTCTTTATAAATGATGTGGTATTATTTTTGTCCAATTTTGTTTTGGAATTAGGCAATAGACCTGTCAATTGGAAGTTTTTCATGGTTTCCTATGCTCTGAGAACACTTAAATTCCCTAGAAATTCTCATTTTCTTCAAGATTTTATGAAAATGATCAAATAAAACCATCTGAGCCTAATGTTAGGTGAGAGGTAAATATTTGGCCATCTTTTATATTCCTCTCCCCATAATTAATGGCCTATTTAGGTTATTCATCTTTCCTCATGACCATTTTCATCATTTAAATTTTCTTGAAAAATTATACATCTCTTCTCAACTTCATAAAATCACAAGGATTTGAAATTGTACATTGAATTCTCTGATATGTTTCAGATGCTTTTGTGTTTGATTTTGTATTTTCACAATTAAAATGCTCATTATTTATTCTTCTGTTTTAATTGAGCAAGGCTATGCTGTTTTCTTTTTTAATAATGTATTTTAAAGAAACTTTCTTAATTTTATGTTGAATACTTTTTTTGTTTATTATTCTTTTATTTCTTTTTTAGTATACCTTTCTTACTTTATTTATATCTATTATCTCCTTGAGTCAAATGCTTGCTTTGCTTATTCAGAGTGAGCAAACTCCAGATTAGTTACCCGCAAGCTATTCACCACTGTCTTTTCCCTTGCCTTCCTCTGCTGTAGTTATAAAGACAAAATACTCAATTTCAATTGCCTTGCACCCAGAGATAATTCTGGCCAGGTGTGCCATGGGTTTTAAGCACTTTTCTCATGATCCTCCTTTTTCCCTCCCACCATAAACACAGACCTCATAATTGGAAATACCACAGCAGTGGATCTTGAGAAAAGAAACCAAATGGTAAGGATGGCAAGGAAGGTAAAGAGTAAAAGCTTACATGTATTGATGCCATTGCTGGACTGTCACAAAGGCCAGGGTAGCTTAATCCTAACAATGTATTGGCTCAGATCAATAATTACCTTACTTATTTAAGCCAGTGTAGGTTATGTTTTCTTTAGCTTCCTGCTGAACACGTTTCTGACTTAAAATTTGTACTATTTAATTTTCTAGCATATGTTTAAATTATAAGTACCATTTTCCACATATATGTGTTGTATACTGGTTATTCTAAATAGTCTGGATTGTTTTATTATCTTTTTTGTTTTGTCTTTTTACCCTGAAAATATTTATGATGTTTACTTTTTTTTTGTTTCGTTTTTTTGTTTTGTTTTGTTGTTTTGAGAGAGGGAAAGAGAGAGAGATAGAGAGTGCGCGCATGTGCACACA
Organism: Neomonachus schauinslandi; assembly: GCF_002201575.2. Taxonomy (NCBI): domain Eukaryota; kingdom Metazoa; phylum Chordata; class Mammalia; order Carnivora; family Phocidae; genus Neomonachus; species Neomonachus schauinslandi. The sequence continues at coordinate 40,696,902 of NC_058412.1, read as the reverse complement.
AGCAGCAGGGAGGGGCAGAGGGAGAAGGAGAGAGAGAATCTTAAGCAAGATCCATGCCCAGTGCAAGCCCAACACCGGGCTCGATCTCACAACCCTGAGATCATGACCTGAGCTGATATAAAGAGTTGGACGCCTAACCAACTGAGCCACCCAGGTGCCCCATGAATGTTTATTTGTATTTATTTGTTGGCATATGTTTTAGATACTTAGATTTTATATATTGTATATGCTTTTCTGTTTTAGAATATACAGTGCTACTGTCTATACTTCCTTTCTGCCCATTGTCTCAAATCCATTCCAATTAGTAGTGTGCACTTACGGCTTCTTAAAACCTCCTTTGTAAATGTTACCAACATGATGAGATCAATTGTCAATACCTGTTCTTGTCTTATTCAAATTCTCAGTATTACCTGATACATTTTTGTCACTTTCTCCTTGAAGCCTTATCTTCACTTGAAGATCAGGACATTAGTATCTCTTTGTTCTTTTGGGGAGTTACATGTCTCTTTTGTTCAGTCTCTTTTGTGGTCTCTCCTTACCTGCATAACTATTAATTGTTGGAATATACAAGAATCTAGTCTTTGGACATATCTTTGCTTATATTTATTCTCGAGGCCATAAAATTTAGTCACATAGCTTTAAATACCATTTATATGTTGGCAACTCACAAATTTCTATCTCTAGCCACAAGTTTGTCCTTAACATCAGATTTCTCTATCTGACTGCCTTTTTGGCATCTCCATCAGGAAATCTAACAGATACCTCATATTTTATATGTCAAAATATACTCTTAATTTCCTCCTCTTAAGTACTTCTCCCATTCTTTTCCCTATCTCCATGACAACTCCATTCTTCTAGTCATGCAAGTCACAAAACCTGGCATCATTCTTGACTTTTCTTGTTCTCTTACAGCCATTAGCAAATCCTATCAGTCTACTTACCAACAAAGTAAGTTTTATTATATTATTTTTTTCCTTGAGTAATTTACAATTCTTGGATTTTTTTGAGAGTGATTAAATTTTTAAACCCTTCCTTGCACATTAGGAAAAAATGTTTGTACATTCCTTTTATAAAGTTCCATAAACACACTCATCAATCAATTTTGATTTGTGTTCATCACACCAGCCTCTATAGCTGGGGTGATCAAATGAGGCCAGAGCTGAGACCTGAATATTGCTAGAATCCAGGTTGCAAAGCCTGGAGAAAGAACATTCTAGGCAAAGGGACAATAAATGCAGTGTTTCTCAGTTGCGAATGAATTTAGCAATGTTGGGAAGACTGGAAGTGGGCCATCTTCATGACAGTATAATAAGTTAGGGCAGAGTGGAGAGAAATAATGTCTGAAATTTAAAGCCTTATAGGTCATAAAATGGAATTTGAAAAACATTTTCAGTGGGTATAGAATTCTAGGTTGACAGAGTGTTGTTGCTGTCGATCATTTCTGTCAAGATTAAACATGTTACTGCACATACTTCTGGCTTACATCGCCCTCAGCAAGACACCTGTAGTCATTCTTGTCCTTGTTCTTCAGTGTGGAATACGTCTTTTTTTCCAGCTGCTTTAAAAATTGTGTCTATATCACTAATTTTCAGCAATATTATTGAAACATACCTTGATGCAATTTTCTTCATGTCATCTACTTTGAGTTCATTGAGTTTTTGTATCAGTAGGATTATAGTTTGCATCAAATTTGAAAAATTCTTGGCCATTATTTTTTCAAAATTATTTTCTGTCCTTTTTGCCTTTTGTGAGACCCTCATTATTTACACAAGTACTTAATTTTATTCTGCAAATGACTGATACTCTGTTTATTTTTTTTAATTCTTTCCTTTCTATCTCATTTTGAATGGTTTCAATCACTATGTATTCAAGTGTCTTTTTTTCTGCCCTGTGCAATCCATTGTTACTCCCATAGAATGAATTTTTCATTTAGACATGGTTAACTTACCTTTCTAGAAGTGTGATGTAGTCCTTCTTATATTTTCCATATCTCACACTATGCACGTATTTTACTGTAATTTCTTGAACAATATGAAGAATATTTACAAGAAATGTTTTATTATGTCTACCAATTTTGTCATCTGAGTCATTTTGGGTGTTAAGTTCTATTAACTAACTTTACTCTTATTACGCATATTTTTTTACTTCTTTGTATGCTTGGTAATTTTTGACAGTACTTGGATTTGTTTTCTGGAGTAGCCAAAAACAAGTTCCACAAACTGATTACTTAAAACAATGTCAATTCTATACAGTTCTGGACAGTTCCCTATAGCTCTATAGGCTAGAAGTCTGAAGAAACTTCCCCTCCAAAGCTCTGGGGAAGTATCTTTCCTTGTCTCTTCCAGCTTCTGGTAGCCCCAGGTGTTTTTTGCCTTGTGGTAGCATAATTCCAATCTCCACCTCTGTCTTCACATGGCCATCTTCCCTCCATATGTCTCTGTGCCCAAATTCCCCTCATCTTATAAGGATATCAGTCATTGTGTGAGGGCCCACTTTAATGACCTCATTTTAACTTGATTGTGTCTAAGACTCTATTTCCAAATAAGGTTACATTAACAGATATTGAGGTTAGGACTTCAGTGTATCTTTTGGAGGAAACAGTTCAATGCAACAATGCCGGAACTTGTGAATTTTACATTGTTGGGTGCTGAAATTTTTTTGTTTGTTGCATTTCTTTAAATAGTTTTGAGTTTGATTTTGAAATGTGGTAAAATTACTTAGAATCCATTTGATCCTGACAAAGCCTGCTTTTTTTTAAAGATTTTATTTATTTATTTGACAGAGAGAGAGAAATAGCAAGAGAGGGAATGCAAGCAGGGGGAGTGGGAGAGGGAGAAGCAGGCTTCCTGCCGAGCAGGGAGCAGGGCTTGATCCCAGGTCCCTGGGATCATGACATGAGCCGAAGGCATATGCTTAACAACTGAGCCACCCAAGCACCCCCAAAGCCTTTCACTTTGTTAGGTGGGGCCGGTTCAGCTTCTAGTCTAGGGCCCCACAACTGAGGGAATAGCTTTCAGGGTACTCTACTTGATGTGAATTTTGAGGCTTTTCACCCTGGCTGTCAACATGAGCCAGCCTTCTGTGAACTCTAGAGATTGTTCCATCTGATTCTTTCTGGTGGTTCTTTCCCCACCCGGTAATTTCTCACACATACGTACTGATTAGAACTCAGATGAAAACTTGAGAAGAATTTTCTTCTAGAGCTCTGGAATTCTCTGTGCAGCTCTTTCTTCTTCAATACTGTGTCTTTAGAGTTCTGGCTACTTTGGCCTCCTGACCTCTGAAATATGTTTCTACAACTGAGGGAGACCACGGACTTCAGTTTGGTTCCCTCCCTGTGCTTTGGCCTAGCAATTCCCTCGAGGCATGAACCTGGGGCATTTGTAAGGCTCACAATTTTTGTTTCCCTTCCTTTATGAATTAATGATCTGTCACTGTTTTTCCAATACCTCAAACACATTGTTTCATATATTTTATCTACTGTTTTAGTTGTGAAAGGGAGAAAGGAAAATCTGGCCTTTTTACTAATCATAGCCAAAAATGGAAGTCACAAAATGGAGTTTGGATTATATGTTAAATAAATAGTTACCTATCATTTGATTTGAAAGAAGGGTGTGATATCATCAGATTTATTTTTTTAATATCATTCTTCTCAGAGGAAGGGAATGAGCTGAGCACAGGATAGGGAAAAGGAAGACCAGCCAGTAGTGTATTGCTTTGGTCCAGGCTAAATAATGTGGTTGCTCAGACCAGGTTTGCTGCTGTAGAGACAATGAAAAGGATGGTTTGGGGATAGAATTGTAGATGGATTCCACAAAACCTGCTGAGTGATCAGATGTGAGACAAAATGAAATAAGGGTAATCAAATATAATTTATAAATTTTTGCTAAGAAACTGGTGAATGATGATGTCATTTATTGAGTTATAGAGGGAAGTGATAGGTATAGAACTGTGGAAAGGGTTTGTTTTTTATTTATAATTTTTTTTTCCTCCCAGCTGGGAAATTGAACCTTTACACTTTACTTTGATCAATTTTGTATTTACTCTTATTTCTATTCTTTATTTTTCTATTCACTATTTTTCCTTGTCCATTTTTCTCCTTTATTGCCTTTTGCTATTTTTTCTTTTTTTCTCCTCTAATACTTTTGAAATTTTATCTTTCATTTATATTCCACTAGAATTTATCCCTTAAACTTGTATTCTCCTATCACCATGAAAAATTAATCAATATCTACAATGGGTAGAGAGGTTTCTAAAACACACATCTGACCATGTTGGACTCTACATAGAATTCTTTAGTAGTTTTCAGTGCCTCAGGATAAAATTCATTCCTACAATTTATCTTATGTCATATCTTTGCTTCTTACAAATTTCATTCACTCTGCCTTCTGCAAGAACAGAAGCTTTTTGTTGCTTTTATAAAGTCCCACAACTAGGATCGTGTTTTTTCTTTATTCTTTTGACACCTTCTTGCTGTAGCAGAAGTTCAGTTAATTTTTTAATTGAGGGAAGGAAAAACCAGAGTGACTCAGATGACATCATATCATGGACTTCAGCATTTCATTAAAACTGTTCCATTGAATATAGAATCATGAGAGCATTTTAGAAAATTCATCTGAATATCAATACAGAAAATTGGTTCATGAGTAAGCGAATTATAGTTTACATGTTAAATGACTGGGGAGTACCTCTCTCTGTTCACTTTCTCTTCTCTTCTCTGTGGGCTGCTGTCTTCTCTCTAGGAACTGCTTTTACCATGCTGTCGGGTTTTCCCATAGAGAGCAATCCCAGACAGTGGTGTACAAGAGAAAATAATCTGGGTACGGTAGAAGTAACAATATTTTGTTTCTTTTTACCTTTAATCACTTATCTTTAAAATGAATGTTTGCCAGTTATAACTAGGTGTCTTCTCCACGTCTAATATTTTAAAGATGTTATATAAATGAACAGCATGATATACTTAGTCTCCCACACAACAGTTTCAAGTGTGATATTGAAGAAAAACACAGGTCCTTGAGAAACATCAAAAGGAAATGTGAAATGTATATATTTTGATTTGGAAAATAGAAATCTTTGGGGCGCCTGGCTGGCTCAGTCAGTAGAGCATGCGACTCTTGATCTCAGGGTTGTAAGTTTGAGCCCTGTGTTGGGTTTAGAGATTACTTAAAAATAAAATCCCTTAAAAAAATATAAACTCTTAAATGAAACTACTAGAGAAGAAATGGTTTAAGGGGCTTACAGAAATAGAGTTGAGGGCCCTAGGCATAAAGTAGTGGGGAAAATGGTATTTGAAATAACAACATGATGGGGTATTTGGCTTAGTCTTAGAAGCTTAACATTCTTTTAACTCTGTTCTGTGCTCTTAAATCCACAATGGTTCTTATGATGAGGTAAAATAGCGTGTTGCCACTCAAAACCTACTAACAATGATATAAATATAACTCAAAGACATTGTGGCTGCTATTGTTCTTTCCTATTGACTTTGTATTTTCAAAAATGTGAGTATTTTACTTAGCATGCAGCTTCTCAGGTTAGCTGCCTGAAAATAATGATGTCTGCAATTAAAAAACAAAGAGTGAACTTTATAATCGCTAACCTTGCCTGAAATAATGAGCTCTTGATTACTGTAGATCTTAACCACCTCTCATCTACACAAGGAGATGCATCAGCCTTCACTACTGGTGCCCTACACAGTAGCCATTCCCTCTGAATAGGATAATATTAAGAATAATATTAATTTTTTAAAGATTTTATTTATTTATTTGACAGAGAGAGAGAGCACACAAGCAGGGGGAGCAGCAGAGGGAGAAGGAGAAGCAGGCTCCCCCAGGAGCAGGAAGCCCGATGAGGGGCTCGATCCCAGGACTCTGGGATCATGACCTGAGCCGAAGGCAGCAGCTTAACCAACTGAGTCACCCAGGCACCCCAAGAATAATATTAAAGTATTATGATTTTCTTGAGGATGTATGATACCCAAATAAAAGCCCTCGTTTGACCGCCTCCCTTACACTCGGTCCTCCTTTGAATGTTGGCAGTCATGAACACATTGCTAAACAATGAGATGGAGGGCTAAGTCCCTGTGGAGAAAAATAGATTTTCCTGAATAAAATACCAATGTTGTGTTACTCTTCATGGTTCCCTTCTTACAGCCTAGGATATGCGTCCTAGGCCTATAGACACAAAAACAGATACCATCTTTTTGCCATGAAGTTAAAAGTCAGGTGTTAGAAATAGTGGAGAAAAAGATTATTGGAGCCTGGATCCTTTTTAGAGACACCCCTTTCACCTAAGGGAGCTCTAAGACTGTGAGTTCCTGGAGATCCTTGACCATGTTTATGTAGTTCACAGTTGAATAATTAGTGCCTGTCTTGGTCCTTGAAATATAAACTGTGAACAAATACATTTTTTTCAGGAATGGGTTCATTAGAGCTTCACTGCTTGTATTAGTTAGGATTGCCTTTAGCTGCATGTGAGAGAAATCCCAATGTAAGAGTTTCTTTTTTGTGTGGGGCACCTCGGTGGCTTAGTCAGTGAACATCTGATTCTTGGTTTCAGCTCAGGTCATGATATCAGGGTCGTGGGAACAAGCCCTGCATTGGGCTCTGCACTCAACAGGGAGCCTGCCTGAGGATTCTCTCTCCCTCTCCCACTGCCCTTCCTCCCACTTGCAGGCTCGCGCTCACACACTCTCTCTCTCTCTCTAAAATAAATAAATAAATCTTTTAAAAAAGGAGAGTTTCTTTTTTCCTTTGTGTAAGTCTGGAGGTACTATAGATACCTTGCCCTCCATTGGGATGATTCTGACGGTATGTACACATGGTTTCTCAAAGAACCCAGGCAACAGAAATCTTCAGTTTTTTTCAGTTCCATCCAGCAGCTTAAGGATAGTATGGCCAAGATACCTAAAATTCTCTTAACTTTCTCTTTATGGATACAAGATGACTGCTTACATCCCACTTTCATATCAGTATTACAAAGAGGAAAAAGGAGATTTAGTGGAAGGAAGACTGGCAGTAGCAGACTTCTGTTTACAGAGCATTGATGATAACTGCGTCAAAAGGACAGCCCTAGCTGCAAGGGAGTCTGAGAGGAAAGCCTTGGCTTTCCAGATTCTGTGTTAGAAAAAAAGCAAGCAAGAAGGAAGTGGGAAGGGGATGTTGAGTAAGCCAACCCACAATATCCGTCACCTTTGTTCTGAAGCTTTAATTTCAGACTGCTTGTGGGTTTAGGGGTTTTTTGTTTGTTTGTTTGTTTATCCTGCCTTTTTAGTACCTATAAACCTATAGACAGGAAGTTGGCTGGAAATGCAGGCCACTTTTTTTTTTAAGTAGGCTCCACGCCAGGGGCTTGAAATCACAACCCTGAGATCAAGACCTGAGTTGACATCAAGATTCAGACACTTAACAAAATGAGCCACTCAAGCATCCCCTTTTTTTTAGTTAGGCCACTTTTTTTTTTTTAATCAAAAAGGGTACATGACTCAGATGGTGATGTCAAAAACCTAAATTGCAGAATGAGAACCATAAGAAAATCACAACCATAGAGAAGTTCTTACAGGAACTGGAAACATGCACCCAGATGGTTTTCAGTATGGCTGTGGACTAGTAACTACTATTTATATCATATTCCTTACTTTTGAACCAATATGTCCACTGTGGTTACCTATCCCTGCCTCTACACTGGATGTCAGTGTGTGAGGGGCTGATAACTTCTCTCCTTAGTTCAGAAGTTTTCAAATCAAAAGTAACCCAGGAGACTATAGCTGAGGAGCCTTATCCATACTGGGAGCTGATTGAGATGATGTTATAATAGGCTCATTGGAGTGGGTAAGTTTTGCATATGGAAAAAAAGGAAATCACTGTGGGCGGACGGTGGAGTGTGGCAAGATGCATATTTCAAAAAGGGCCACAACAATATTCTTCATCCTTTAAACTCTTTGTAATATGATTTACCATCTATCCTCAAAAAGTGGAGTCTATGTTCCATCCCCTTGAAATTGGTAAGCTTTGAGAATGCTTGGACCAATAGAACAGAGCAGGTATTATACTGTGTCAGCTGAGGTATTAGCTCTGTTAGAGGTTGCGTTGTATCCCCCAAAAATGATATGCTCAAGACCTATTCCCCCAAAACCTCAGAATATGACCTTATTTGAATAAAGAGTCTTTACAGATGTATTCAAGTTAAAATGAGGTCATTAGGGTGAGTCCTAACCCAATATAAAATTGGATTGGGTGCTTATAAAAAAAGAGGAAATGAAGACACAGAGATAGATAACACACAGAGGGAAGATGATGTGAAGACAAAGGACTAGAGTGATGTATCTACATCTATAAGCCAAAGAATGTCTGAGGCTACCAAAAGCTGGGATAGTCACAAAACAGCACCTTCAGATAGAGCATGGCCTTGTCAAAACCATGGTTTTATACTTCTGGTCTCAGAAATGGGAGACAATAAATTTCTGTTTCTTTAAGCCACTAAGTGTGTGATACTTTATTATAGTAGCCCCAGGAAACTAATGAAAGCCCTTAGTTGACTTGAAAGTTTCTGTGATCTCCCTCTTGGTGTGCTCGTTTTTGGAATCCTGCCTCCCAATCATACCACTTGCTTTAAGAACTCCAAGCCATATGGACAGGCCACATGAAGTCATTCTGGTTGAAATTCCATCAGACTCCCTTATGACAGCAACATCAATTGCCAGCCAAGCAAATGAGCCCTCTTGGATTTCCAATTGAGCCTTCAGAAAACTAGTTACCACCTGACTGCAACTGCATGAGAGACTCCCAAGTGAAAACTGCACAGCACAGCCTAGTCAATCCACAGAACTCTAATACGTAATAATAAACTTTTATTTAAGCCACTAAATCTTAGAGTGGCTTATTATAGATAATGAGAATGGTAAACTTGACACTAAACTTCTAAAATCTTCTCACTTCTAGCTTTAAATGCAATATTGCACATTTAAATATCTGGATCCCATTACTGTTTATCAAAGCAAAATATTAGAGTCCATGGGTATAGTAAGAACGAGTTTTTCCAGATGACATGATTGTCTATGTAGAAAATCCAAAAGAATCAACAACAACAACAAAAACCCCTGAAACTAAGAAGTGATATTAGCGAGGTTACAGGATGTAAGGTTAATATATATAAAAGTCAATTCTTTTCCTATATGCCAACAATGAACAAATAGAATTTGAAATCAAACACACAATATTATTTACACTAGCATTCCAAAAAATGAGTTAGGTATTTCATTCATATCTAACAAAATATGTACAAGATATATATGAGAAAAACTATAAAACTCTAATGAATGAAATCAAAGAATTAAATAAATAAATATTCCATGTTCCTATATAGGAAGACTCAATATTGTCAAGATGTCAGTTCTTTCCAAATTGATCTATTGATTCAAAGCAACCCCAGTCAAAATCCCAGCAACTTATTTTATTGATGTTGACAAACTGATTCTAAAATTTATATGGAAAGGCAAAAGACCCAGAATAACCAACACAATGCTGAAGAACAAAGTTGGAGATGAAAGCTACCTAACTCCAAGACTTACTATAAAGCCATACTAATCAAAAGAAAACAGTGTGATATTGGTGAAAGAATAGACAAATAGATCAATGGGACAGAATAGAGGAAGAGAGTATGCATGTGTGTGAGGGGATGAAGGGGGAGGAGAGATTAATAGAGCACAGGGGCGCCTGGGTGGCTCAGTTGGTTAAGCGTCTGCCTTTGGCTCAGGTCGTGATCCCAGGGTCCTGGGATTGAGCCCCAGCCCCACATCTGGCTCCCTGCTCAGGGGGGAGTCTGCTTCTCCCTCTCTCTCTACCCCAACCCCCTGCTCGTGCTCTCTCTCTCTCAAATAAATAAAATCTTAAAAAAAATAGACACAGCACAGAGGATTTTTAGGGCTGTAAAAGTACTTTGTATGATATTATAATGATGGATACATTTCACTATACTTTTGTCTGAAACCATAGAATGGACAACACCAAGGGTGAACTGTAATATAAACTATGGACTTAGTGATTCTAATTTGTCAGGTAAAAAGTTCACCACTCTGGTGAGGTGATGTTGAGAATAGGAGAAGCTAAGCATGTGTGGAGGCAGAAAGTATGTGGGAAATCTTTGTAGCTTCCCCTCAGTTTTGTTGTAAACCTCACACTGCTCTGAAACAATGATGTCTTAAAAAAAAAAAAAAAAAGGAAGGAAGAAAGAATGCTTCCCTATACCATCACAGACAGTTCAGCCAGGATTTTCAACCATTTGCATTGCAGTTGTGTTAAATACTAGATTTTGAAGGGAGGCTAGCTTGAATAGATTAAATAATTGCAAAACAAGGTAGCAATAATTACAACCCCATAATTCATCCAGGATAAAAATGTATTATGATGTCTACAAAAGCAGCCAGCATGATTACACTGGTCACTTGGCTGCCCTTCATGTATCACTATCTGACTAAAACAGTTCATCACCACAATCAGAACTATAACTTAGGGGCACCTGGGTGGCTCAGCCTTCCGCTTGGGTCGTGATCGCAGGGCCCTGGGATCGAGCCCCGCATCGGGCTCCCTGCTTAGCGGGGAGTCTGCTTCTCCCTCTCCCACTCCCCCTGCTTGTGTTCCCTCTCCTGCTGTCTCTCTCTTTGTGAAATAAATAAAATCTTAAAAAAAAAAAGAACTATAACTTAATTTTTTGTATCTAGTAAACAGGTCTTCTTTCCTTGCTAGATTCTTGTCAAGTAATGCCAGTTAATGGCAGCATGTATCAACTTGCCATGCTAGGTTTGCTCGGTTGAATCTTTGGACTAAAATTGCAATCACAGCATTTGTTCTTCTAATATTAATTAATATTTTCCTACAAGCCTATAGTGAGTTCTTGATCAACCAAAGATACCAGGACACAGTGAAATACTATCTCTGTTTTTAGGGGAAAATAATTTAAGCACTAAAATACTTCTTTTTTTTTCAAAAATCCAAGTCATAATGACAAATGAGAAATTTAAGTTTTTCTGTGTCTGGAGATAATTTATAGTACAGTTTTATTCCCCAGTAATGTCTTTCATACCATTTCCATTTCAAGCAAACTACCAAAGGAATTGATCTCCCAATTTCATGCACGGATTTTTCAAAATAATAATAAAAGTTTTACAGCCCTTGTATTTTATATAGTGATTTAACATAAAAAGTACAAGATTTTTATACATAGAATAGCTTATAATATAAAAATATCTCAGTATGGATGCCTTTATTTATGTTAATTCTTCTGAATTAAGTATTTCTATGCCCTCCTATATCTGAAAACCTGCATCATAACTCATCCTCAACACCAAATCCCTAGACTGTAATTTTCAATTCTAATTGAATAAAATAAATTTTATTTATTTTTACAAATTTTATAAATTGAATAAAATAAATATTTTATTTATCTATTTTATTCACCCCACTTAGATGAATCTTACTATCTATTGAACACCAGTTGTGATTTCTCTCCTCCTATTTTGGGGCTTTCTTGAGTTTGCCTTGAATTTTAATTATCGACTTACAGTACTCCACTCATACTATAAATTCTATATATTTGGGATGTTAAATAACTAATTGGTTTTGGATTTCTAGTGTCACATATGTGCTACATTCTCAATACATTTTTGAGTGACTGACAGGTTGTGAAGAAAAATTTTCGCTAAAAATTTTTAAGTCTGTAAATTTAGTAATAGCAAAAATACTAGCAAAGTCAACATTTAAGTGCTCCTCAGAGTATATACTAGGCAGATAAAAGAAACTAAGCACTGACCAATAGAAGTAAGAATATTATTTTGATAGCCTAACACTGGAAACTCCAAATGTCTGTCCACAAGAGGATGATAAATAATTGTGGTATATTTTTGCCATGGAACACTACACATCAAGGAAAACAAAATAGACTACTAATACATGTAATGTTATGGATGACTGTCAAAAACATTTTCAGTGAAAGAAGACAGACACACAAAAAAGTACATACTGTATACTTACATTTTTAAAATATTCAAAATTAGGCAAAACAAATTAATGGTGGTATAAATTGAAAGACTATTTGTTCCTGGTGTGGGAGCAATTGAATAGGGCAAAATTAAAAGATACTTAAGGATAAATTGCCATGTCACACTCATAGTGGGAGACATTAACACAAGCAGAGAAAATTTATTGTCTCTAAAAGCTTTAAAAAATAAAAAACAAGTGTGATCCAAGAGATATATATTGAACCCATAAACAAATATATAATCATTCTCTTGATGGACATCTGTAAAGCATTTATAAAAACTGATCTCATAAATTCCACATGATAAATCTCAAATTTTTCAAATTAATTGTATAATATATTCTTCATTAAACTGTATTGTATAGAATATATTTTCTGAACACAATGTAAATAATTAGAACCAATAATTAAAAGGTTATTTTATATATATATATATGTTATATAGTTTCATAGGTAGATTTACTTAGAAAGATCACACTCTTAAATAACCCATAAGTTAAAAAGTAAATTAAATTTAAAAGTTAGAAATCAAAAAGGAAATTTTGAAGTATTTAGAAATAAATGAGGATGAATATTGTCTGCATATCAGAATGTGGGAGACTTAGAACACTAAAAATTAAGACAAGTAGACCAAAGTAGCTGGAAAGGATACATCTTACCAAAAGGGAGTTGCTATTCCTTAATTCCAGAAGATTCTTGTCATGTGTGAGTGTGGACCCCGTGCTGCCAGAGTTTCCAATTTTATTTTTTAAAGAGGCCTGAGAAAATAACTATATAAAATCTTCCAAATGATATATGTTGAGAATCATCTTTTTGGAAAATTGTACTGGATGAGACAAGCAAAATATATGCCTGTCTGCAAGTAAGATGTTCATAAGCAGTGGTTCTCAAAGTGGGGTCCCTAGTACAATCACATGAGTGTCATGAGTGAATCTGTGAGGAATGTAGGTTCTCAGGCCCCATCCCAACCACTGGAAACTCTGTGGGTAGGCCCAGCAATCTGTTTTAAGCAAGCCATCTAGGTGATGCTTATGTACCTTCAGGTTTGAGAAACAGTACCTCAGAGGCTTAGGAAGTTTAACTGTGACTTCCCATTGTTGCAGGACTGCAGGGTTCTTGTCTCACAGAGTCAAAGAATGCATCTCGTGGACACAAGAGGGTGCAGAGAAGTGATAGTTTATTAAGTGAAGGTGAGAGCAGAAAGGAAAGAAAAAAGCTCTCTAGAATGAGAGGGGGCCCGAGTGGGTTGCTGCTGAGGGCTTTTTGTGGCATCTTTTATTGAGAACTGACTGGGAAGCTTGTGGCCTTGAGATTCTTGTGCTGTCTTGGTTTGTTCCCTTATCTCTTGTTTCTCTCTGTCTCAGTGTCTCCACCTGCCAGAAATAGTTTCAGAGCCTAGTCAGGAGAGTGAGGGGCCTCCTATCTCTACTGCCTATACCTTAACCCCTTCCCTGCTCAAGAGACAGGACCTGTGGGCAGAAGGAGCTTTACTGGGATTGTGAGCAGTGACTGATTGTATACTTTTTAATTAGTGGGGCTTGGGGATGGCACAAGTCTCCAAGGAATCTGGAAGCAAGGCTTTCAGGACTGTGAGGGGCCAGCTGCTGCCAAGACAAGTTTACTTTTAAACATGAAGGCACTAATGGCAGCCAAGAGTTCCTTTAGGAAGGTCACACTCTGCATGTTTCAGGTATCTGTCAGTGGGCTGCAAGCTGTAAGGAGATTTTAATGCAAGCTACATTTCTTTGGCCTTTGTTTCCCATATCACCATCTTCCCAGTTCAGCCAAAACAAATTCATTTTTAGCTTAGCAATACCTGCCAGTGAGTCTCTTCTTTTTGTAGCATTAGATTTGGCATCACTCAGAAAGAAACAGTTTGTTAGCTTTTAAAAGCAAAGACTTAAGCGTTTAAGAATACAGATACAACACACTGGAGAAAGAGAATAAAAAAGAATTTAATATTTTTTAATTGAAAAAAAGTAGCTTTGTTATATGGGCTTTATCTTTTGCAAGGTGGCTGATACATAGGATTGCATGTACCCAGTGGGGTCCTCATCGTTCCTGGGCCAATTTTATTGAACTAGCAGCTGGTTTCTTTTTCCCCTTAAAGGGAAAAAGTACTGGAGACTCCACCTGTTAAAGTATGTCCTTATTTGAATAGAAAAACAAAACAAAACCAGGAAGGCAGAGAGCTATGTTCTCATGAGGAGCTCCTATGCAGTTTGCTCTGAAATTGAACATGTTCTGATTAGGATTTATGGCTATCTAACTTTCCAAAAACAAAAGATTGTGTTTTTCTCATAACTTCTGGCTATGTCGATTTGTTTTCTAAAGAAAGCTTAAACCCTCATGGGGCAGCAAAGAGCCAAATAAACCTAATAAAAACTAGACATCTTGATTTTCTGCTAACTGACATCTTAGTGAATAATTAAATACAGTTTGATTATTTTCTGAGCTGTAAGTATCAATGATGCTTCAGGGAAACAGAGTGTGTTCCATAATATGCTATTTGGGTCTGTGTTGCAAATAGTCAGTTGAGTGTTGATAATCAGAAATAGAATCTCAATTTCCTGTGACATGTGAGGCAAATCTTTCAGGACTTGAGGACAATATCTATCACTAAATTGCAGAGAAAACAGAAAGCAAAGACAAACATATTTTTTTATCTTTTACATCACTTGGATCATATCTAAAGTTAAGCATAGACAAAAAATGAAGTCATTTGACTTTTTTCAAAATATATTTCCCATCTGACTCATTGAGGTTTGAAATTCACCAAAGAAGCTTTGTTTTATAAGTTAAATATAGCCCCCCTCTCCCCTTCAGTGGTCTCATTTTAATTAATTGAATTCCATGAATCATTTATTATTGAGTTTGAACTCACTATCAAATGAGGACAACAGGTTTGCTTAGAGTGTTATCAGGAAGATAACCTCCTTGAAATGCCACAGTATTAGAGAAAGGTGGACATGAGAGGTGTTGGGCTACTGCCCATTTTCCCCTCTACCCAGTGATGAACAGGATAATATGATTTAAGAAGAGACAAAGGCAAATATTTTTAATAAAAAATAATAAGGATATACACCTTTGACTTGTAAACATGCTAAGAATCACATTTCCATCCACAGGGCAATTTTCAAAAGTCTCCAAGAAGCCCAAGAAGCAAGTTCTAGCCAGCCTAACATTGATTGGTTCTGCTAGCTGTTTTCCTACTAGTGAAGCTTATGAGGGCCAGTGAGTGAACAGGAGAAGACTTAGACCTAAGACTTCACTGATCTCATTAAGGGAGCTTAAGCTAGTATTTGAAAGACAAAATCTGCATACATGAGTCTTAGTTCAACTCATAATTTAAGTTATAATTTAAGTAAGAAAATTGCACAGATATAATTAAAAGAAGGTAGTTAATCAGGGGGACAAACAATGGGAAATTGCAGCCAAACAAGAGCGCTTGAGTCAGACTGTGTATTTAGAACCAGGTCGCACCTGTTACTTGTGAATGACCAAATCTGTTGTGTCTCCATTCCCTCATTTGGACACGGAAATAACAATAATACCCATCCTTCAAATTATTTTGTGATAATTAAAGGAGATAACAAAAAAGCCTCTAGAATATAATGTGCAAAATGAATCTCAATTTCAGATTGACAGATGGCAGTGAGTTTAAATTGTCAATCATTGTAGAGTGGAACAATCCAGAATAACTTCTTGGAACAAGTGATGCTTGAAACAGAATTAAAGGGAATAGGAGATTTGGACTGATGGGGAGGATGTGGAGGCATGAGATGATGCATAGAGGTGGGAATCTGATGACAAACATATATGAAAAGACCACCTGATTCCCAATGGAGAGCCTGCCTCCTTTTTTCTTAACATTTTTAAATTGTTGGAAAACAAACAAGCAGGTTTTTGATGGGAGACAGGAGAGTTGATCCCCTTTTTGTCTGTGAAAGGATTTTATTTTGTTCGGCATCTTTACACAGTGGTGCTTCACCCTGTTGATAAGCAGAACAGAAGTAGAGGCTCTGCAGTCACATAAACCTGGCTCTGGGGTCTATCACTTCTTGGCTGGGTGACTCAGCCAGTTGCTTGGTGTCTCTGTGCCTCAGCTTGCCAATATGTAATCTGGAGATAAGTAGAGACACTCAGAAAAGCTTAGACAATTGCTCTTCTAGTCCAATAATTAAGATAATTCTGATTGACACTTACTAACTTTTCAGTAAATGTTACTATTTTATTTTTATTTGCCTTATTATTATAGGAATGAATGAACTGTTGAATCTCCTTGGAACAAAAGTGTTGCATAAAAATTCAGGCCCAAAGATATTTTTATTCCCAGAGTAGCTGAACTGAACAGGGACATGTGACACCAAGAGATTCAGGTCCTGTATGGACATCTGTTCTCTTTTTGAATAACTACCCAGTCTGTTGTTGGCAGCTACCCAGTCTGGTAATTCACTATGTCCCAAGCTGGATTGCAGTGACATGGCTAATGTTGCCTTATACATTATATTTGGAGCAGACCACATGAGTTGTTGCTTTTTTTTTTTTTCCTTTTTTAGTCTTTAATACCTATGTGTCCTAATTGATTTTCACATAAATGGAGTTGTAATGCTTCTATTATCCTAGCTGAGCTCTTCCTGAAATAAGAAATGGAGGCCCCAGGGCGCCTGGGTGGCTCAGTTGGTTAAGCGACTGCCTTCGGCTCAGGTCATGATCCTGGAGTCCCGGGATCGAGTCCCGCATCGGGCTCCCTGCTCAGCGAGGAGTCTGCTTCTCCCTCTGACCCTCCCCCCTCTTGTGCTCTCTCTCTCTCATTCTCTCTCTCAAATAAATAAAATCTTAAAAAAAAAAAAAAAGACACGAAACGGAGGCCCCAGTTTGCAAGGTTTAATAACGTTACTATTTAAGTATTTTAAACTATAAGAAAATGAAGTGTGTGACAGCATGGATTCCTTGGGGAGCAGACTCTGAGGTAAAGCTGAGCATGCACGAGGTTCATTAGGGGTGCTCCTGGCTTGATCACCTGGGAAGAGCAGGACTGCTCAAGGAGAGAGGATAGGCCAAACCATAAGCAACTGTTCTTGTGTAGTCTCAGCCCATCCACAAGCAATGTCGTAGCAGGGCCCGCCTTTGCGGTTCTTACGATTGTGAGACTCCCTCAGCAATAACTAGCAGGAAGCTTCGGGGGGAAAAAAAGGTTTATTACTTACAGGACCTGGAAATTACACAGCACACCTGGGGTCACACAACAAAGTTGTGAGTAGAGAGAAAGACAGAGAGGGCCTGCAGGCCTAGTGTTCTGCCTTCATTGGGGTGTAAGTCGGGGGTTAGGGTTTCTTTCTTTGTGAATTTACGACATAAGCACAGCAATTTAAAGCGTGCGAAGACAAAAAACAAGGGGCCCGAAATGTCAGTTATAAAAAACAATCAAGATCTCTACCAGAAAGGAGCCTGGGGGTTGGAGTGGGGGTGGGGGAAGGGTGGTGGCCTGTCTCTTTAAAATGTCTTGTGGCTAGCAAGGTGCTTATTGGAGATAGATTTCTTTGAAGTAGTGGTTGCCTCAGCAAAGCTTAAGTCAGTCATTTGCATTACAAAAAGACAAGACAACTCTCCGGGCTTACACTAGCAAGCAACCCCAAAGCCCCAGCTGTCTTTCGGATTTCCTTCTGAGGGTTGAGGAGGCAAGGTCTGTGCCCCCGCATTAACTAATCGTTGGTTATGGCCCGTCCCTAGGCAACTTTCCTCAGCCAAACAGTTCCAAAAGGTAGCTGAGGGCTAGCTCCAGACCGAACTTTCAGCTGCTGGGGGATTGAAGCCCACAGTTCTAGGGAGGGATCTCATCAGCATATCGTGGTATCATAGCATACATCACAGGGTGAAAAGGAAAACAAATATATCTATATCTCATCTTATATATATGAATATATGCATATATATACACACAAGCACACATGTATTTTATATAAACATAGATATTTCTTTTAGCAGGAGTTTGATCATTAGCAGGGCCTGCAATATTATAAAGTATTCCAATTGCATTTTTTTTTTCCAATTTAGATGAGAAATCTGGTCAGATAAATAGCATAGAAATAAATGAAAGTAAGAATCAAAGGCCCCAGCTACATAAACCGTGTCTTTCTTTCTCTTACAGCTCTTTATAGAGTAAGAAATATTTTAAACCCTAAATGAAAGAACTGATGAAACCCTAAATGAAAGAACTCTGGTTCTTTCATTATTCTGCCACTACCTGCCCTGTTAGCCTTGCTTGTAAAAAAAAGAAAAGAAAAAGAAAGGAGAAGGGAGGGGAAGGGGAGGCGAAGGGGAAGAAAAAAGGAAGGAGAAGAGGAAAAAGGAAAAGAAAAGGAAAAAAAAATTAACCAGAGACATATTAAACTGCATGAGAAGGATTTAACAGAATTATATTAAACTCAGTATCTACCCACATGACAACAAAAAAGAAATTAAGACTGATTTATTCTAGAAGAGTGGAGAGCTGTTCTGATTATGGCAAACAGAGCTTGCCTGAAGTGGGAAGGTTAAGGGGAGATTTGGGAGGACTCACCAGGCTCTGGGGACAGGCTATGACACCATATTAAAAAGGCACAGCAAGCGCAGGTCTAATTCAGACAGCCATCGATACCACGGGGTGGAACATGGCAGTGGGAGGATTGAAGCAGCAATCCAGTTTGGACACCAGGCGGGGTTTCTGACAGAATACGGAGGGTTTGCCTCCGTGACAGTACCGTGGGGATTGCATCATGATTGGAAACTGACGGGCAGAGCAATTTAAGTTTCCTTGTCCTCCCTTCTCTTATTTTTAGTCTTCAAAGATGTCGTAGGCCAGGAACGATGGCTGATTTTAAATGCGTACATTTGGGAGTGGATTATGGCAGGAGGTCGAGATGCCCTGGAAATAGTGGTCAACCCAATGAACCAAGAAAGAGAGATCTGTGGGAAAGGATTTTTTTTTTAACTAAGGTCAGAACTAGAGATAGATGGGAATAAATTTACAGGCAAACCAAAAAGAAACAAAGTCATTTTATTTATTTATGCAGTAGGATTCTAGGTATGTTGGGCAGTCCTATTTACTTAATGTTGGTTTGTTTAAAATCTCTAAATAATTCATACTTCACTTAAAAAAGTAGTAGCATTTTTAAAGACAGTACTGACTCTGTGCTCTACTCACTCTAATAATTTCAGTCATATGCAAGTGAAGCTAGGCTAATTGTGGAAAGTTCTTTAGAAGAAATGGAAAAAATAATCCTCATGTGAGCAACCTTTGAATGAAAGTTCATCTGTGAAGGTCGACGTCGTGACCCCTGAATATATTCAGATGATCGCTCATGTCCTTATTCTTGCCTGTTGTTTTCTTCACCTAAAACGTAAGCCATCTTTATATTTTTAAGCTCTTTTGTGGACACAAGAATCAGATCAACAAATTATGTAATAATTTCTTTTCTTATGGGTATGGTGTGTTTGGTCAAAATAGGGGAGAGTTCTTTGAGAGGTATGTTTCAAGTTACACATGCTCAAAAGCATAAGCTTGTGGAAAATAGGAAGTTGGTGGTTTTGGTTGATTCTTGTCCTTTTTTTTTTTTAATTTTCTATGAAAAATTGTAATGATTAAAACTTTCAATTTTTGTATATATTTTTGAATTTTCTTCTATGGACAACAATATAAATGATATTTTACACAGCACAAATGTGTTTTTCAGAGAAGAAAAAATGACATTTTCTCAGCGTAATAGTAGCTTGTCCTCAGCCAATTATTCCTACTTTTGTAGATACATCTATAATCAGTTCTAGTGAGCACTTGGATATTTCTCTGCTTCAAAGCAAATGTAAAATCTTTCATCCCCCCAAGTTGAAACAGTGCACTATACTGTGAGGATGGTTTTAGTTTAGCCTTTTCTCACCTTTTAACCTCCCAGCTTGAAACATGCCCATTTATCATTAAGAGGAATATTGCACTGAGAGTGGGTTAAATTTTAAAAGCTTTTTGTTCCTGAAGTAGCAGTCTCAAAACTTAATCATAGAAAAATGGAAGTTGAAACAGAAAATTCTTATTTGAGGATTTGCCTCCATTTATGGGAGAACAAAATTACATCCTGAAATACTCTATCCCCGTTGTCTGCTAATAGCTGGGTGAGTCCACGTCCACACTGTTTGTTGAAGCACTTTAACTGCCGTGTAACCTCCCTACAGTCAAGTTTGAACTGCTGCAGAGAACATGTTAAGGAAGGCATTAAACAGAAAGTTTAAAGGCTTCTAAGCTCCAAATTCTCTGCAGAAGTGAGCTCTGCATAATGAAGCAACGGAAGTAAAACAAGAGTTAAGAGGTTTTGTATTTGGGGAAGGAGAAGTATTTTTGTAATCAGCCTGGGTAGGTTTGGATGTCAAAAAAAAAACCCCAACAACAACAAACACCCTCTTACTGTTGCTTAGAGAAGGCATTTTGGAACAAATGGCGCACAGGACATTTGTGAGGGTAGGCTACACCTCCTAAAATCCTGCGTTCTCATGGATTTGTGCAATACCCAAGAGATAAAACAAGACTGAGGGTAGGGGAGAGTTTCATTTATTCCTGCCCATATATAAGACTAAAGGATATAAACATTTCCAAAAGTAGGGTAATACCAGGGAAGAGTGATTCTCCTTAATAGAAAGCTAAGTCAGGATTTTTAATGAGTGTGTATCTTCCAAAAAAGTCATTTAGGTCAGTGGTTGTCAAAGCTTAGCATGCATCAGAATCACCTGGAGGGTTTGTTAAACAGAGCTCACTCATTCTGGGATAAGCAAGCTGTCATGTTGTGAGCATCCCTATGGAGAGACCATAGCCTGACTGCACCTTCATCGTAGACTTTGAGCAGAACCACCTGTCTAAGCCACTCCCAGATTCCTGACCCCCAGAAGCTGTATGAACTAATAAATGTGTATTAAGATGACAGGTTTTGGTATACATTTCTACTCCAAATAGATAACTAATACAATAGTAAATGATGCTCTGTATATAGAATTCATAAGTTTGAGAAACTGTAGACAAAGGTCTAGAATAAACTGCAATTAGAACTTCAACCCAAATATATGGACTAACCAAAAACGTGATCAGTGTCAAGTAACATCTCATGAATCAGAACGTTGCTTGGGCTGTACTGGGAAAAGAAAAGGATCAGTGGCTCATCTAGACCAAAAATGACAGGAAGAGAAATTTCAAATGAGATTAGGTTGAAACTATGACCATAAAAAAAAATTTAATCCATATATTACATAAAATCTGAAAACTGATAGCATGTATAATTTTCATTTATAATTGTAATATATGTATTTGCAAATATGTATATTTATCTAGTCTACAAAACTTGCATACATGTACATGTCAAATCC
Source organism: Neomonachus schauinslandi (assembly GCF_002201575.2). Classification (NCBI taxonomy): domain Eukaryota; kingdom Metazoa; phylum Chordata; class Mammalia; order Carnivora; family Phocidae; genus Neomonachus; species Neomonachus schauinslandi. The sequence continues at coordinate 40,675,488 of NC_058412.1, read as the reverse complement.
AAAATAATTGTTTTATAAATCTGCATGTACAATATTTTATTTTATTTTTTTTAAAGATTTATTTATTTATTTGAGAGAGAGAGAGAGAGACAGCGAGAGAGGGAACACAAGTAGGGGGAGTGGGAGAGGAAGAAGCAGGCTTCCCACCGAGCGGGCAGCCTGATGCGGGGCTCGATCCCAGGACCCTGGGATCATGACCTGAGCCGAAGGCAGACGCTTAACGACTGAGCCACCCAGGCGCCCCTGCATGTACAATATTTTAAACATTGACTTCAGTTATTCTCAAGTATACAGTTACCTCTGTGAAATACCAGTTAATGGTACCAATAAGCAAGGGTGACAAACATGTTCCAAGTCATAAATCAGTTCAGCATTTTATAGAAGCTCTATGGTTCACTGTGTTAAGAACTCTGAGCCCACAACCAGACTTACTGAGGAGAATGTGATGATCATTTATAAATGTCTGTCCTGGGGATAGTGTAGGTATAGTTTTGGCGTTTCAGTAGAGGAATCGAGTCAATACTCAGAGATGGAATTTTCTTTCCCAGAACAGATGAAACAGATAAGAAACACTGATAGATTGGGTTGCTTATTTGTTTTGGGTGAGGCAAATTTAATGCAATTCAATTTACATCAGTTTTATTCCACAGAAACATGACAATGAAATGACCCTTTAGTACAAAATAATAGCATATTCTCCTTGAGATCTTGGATAGATTTTCTACAAATTTAAATAAATCTCTATATAAAACTTGGCCTGCTGCATGTAATACTATAACACAGCTTCTTAAGAATAAGTCAGACCAATATGCACTCAAAAAATAACAGCAAAGCCAAGTTCCTTCCTTCCTGACATGATCATTACAGTCTATTTGTTCCAGCCCCTTCAAATATCAGATCTAAGGTTAATGTAGAGAATGGCATTAAAAAGGCAGGACAATGTATAGATCAAATGATTCCTGTTATGAAGTCAATTCTAAAATGTCACCTGTTTCCATACTCAGGAACTCATGTCAACTTTGGTCTTCATAATTAATTTTAAGAATAAATCATACCTATTATTTTTTCTTTATTTACACCTTACAAATGTTTCAGCTGATTTTTCCCATTACTGAATCGCTCTGCAATGTCAATTTTTTATTTCGTTTCATTTGGATGCTAAAGATATACCATACAGGGACACCTGGGTGGCTCAGTCAGTTGAGCATATGCCTTCAACTCAGGTCATGATCCCAGGGTCCTGGGATCAAGTCCCGCATCGGGCTCCTTGCTTGGTGGGGAGCCTGCTTCTCTCTCTGCCTGCCTCTCCCCCTGCTTGTGCTCACTCTCTCTCTGACAAATAAATAAATAAAATCTTTTTTTAAAAAAAAGATATACCATACAACCATTGAATGATGATAGTTACAAATCTCGTATGAATCCATGAGCATACTTTTCTGACAATAATGTATATGTAATATTGTAAATTACCTTGAGACCACCTGCTAGTCAGAAAGAGAAGTGAACCCATGCGTGTTACAGTGTATAACAGAGTTAGAAAAAGGGACTGCAGATGAGGTGTTGCTTTTGTGGCCTAAATATTCCAGGACCCAAATAGGAGTGTGGAGTATTTGGGTTCAGGTTATGGAATTTACCTTGCAGAAGTGTTAACCCTAAATCTCATCTATTAGTTTTCTAGGTCTGTCATAACAAAGTACCACAAACTGAGCAACAGAAATGTATTTTCTCGTAGTTCTAGACACTGGAAATCTGAAATCAAGGTGTTGGCCATGTCGGTTCTTTTCTGAGGTCTGTGAGGAAGACTCTGTCCCTTGCCTCTCCTCTAGTCTCTGCTGGTTTTCTGGCCACCTTTGGCATTACTTGCTTGCAGAAGTATCAACTGATGTCTACCTTCGTCTGCACATGGCATCCTCCCCATATCTGTGTCTTCATGTCCAAATTTCACCTTTTGGAGGGACACCAGTCTTACCAGATTAGGGCCTCCCCAATGACTTCATCTTAACTAATTACATCTGCAACTACTCAATTTCCAAATAAGGACTTCAATATGAGAATTTGTGGGCATGGTACATAATTCAATCCATAACAACAAGGTGGCAAGTTGAGTGCCAATCTTGTCTGAACTGGTAGATGTCAACATCTAGAAGATTTGTTCTGAAACACAGTATGAGTTCCCTGAGAAATTACTTAGATTTGTATCAGAGAGAGGTGCCCTGTAACAAAGTGGGGACTCTGAAAAGTGCTAGCATAGCATCCAGCTTCCAGTACAAGTGGTTTGTCAAGGTCTCAGAAAATGCTCAAGTAAATTTGTCACAGGCCTACTCCCACTTAAAAAGCAAGAACTGTAGTTAGCTTTTGAAAATGGTCATACGCACTAGGGTAGAGTCATGTTTAGTAATGATGTGGTAACACGAGATACCAAAGAGAGGATGTTTTAATTCCAGATGCCATACACTTGAGGAAACAGTATTCACTGACAGAAGTGCCCACATGAAGCTGTTGGCAGGAAGGAACTGACAGGATTAGCAAAGATGTTACATTTTTCAAGAAAATTATGTAGTCATCCCACCTAAGTTTTGAGGTGTTATGAGTGAGTATCCAAAACAGAGTTAAGATTTTCTTGGAAAATGTGTCAAGTCCTTTGAAGTCTAAGGGTAAAGGTAATTTAAAATCCCTACAAAGTAAATCCATTTATGGCCCAATTGGAATAAATAGCTTAAGCTCAAAATTATTTTAGGTAAACTAGGATGATATGCTTGGCACATAAACAAATGCCAATAAATATTCATGGGAAAACTTGGTTTCAAAAGTCAGCTTTTCTGGTTTATCACCCAATATAAATCATGTGTGAAATACATATCTTGTATTACTTACCTAACTAGTTAAGGTAGCTTTCACAGAGAAACACTACACATTTTCTAAGGATTTGGCTAAGGTTGAATGTCTTATTTGGCCCATGAGCCAGCAAAGCCACAGTCTTTTCAGATAGATTAAATTTTAGCATGCTCAGAATTTCCAAAGAAATTGACATTCAAGCTAGCAAGGCAAGAACTCAGGGCAGCAGAATACACAGCAGCCAATGAGGAAAGCAAACCAAAGGGTCAGAAACTTAGCAAGTGACTAGACTAGACTGAATGGAAACCATTGATAAATATTAAAGCAATGGTGGCTTCTGCTATATGTGAAACATTTTTTATTTGTTCTTTGTTGTGACAGGAATTATTTCCAGAACATGAACAGCCCAGGCTCTTCCACAGTGTGGGTAAACAATTAGGTTGGAAAATGTTCAGTGTGTGTGTGTGTGTGTGTGTGTGTGTGTGTGTTCGCTGACAAGAGTCAAAGCTAAGGTCAGAAGTCACCAAGAAGGATCATGGTCTCTGTAAATTACAAATAGAATAGTACAGATTTATGTGCTTCTAGTGCATACAGCATCTACACATCACTTTATTGTCTTGCTCAGGGCTCAGCTTCTCACTGGGTGGAAGAGGGAATGGCAAATGCGACCCTGATTCTAGCACCTCTCTCTGCCTCTGCCCCTACCTACTACGATAGCTGTTCTAAGGGTCACTAGGCTTCGGATAAGCCAGATATTATAGTCCACTTTTATTTGGTAGAGCTTACTAAGAAAAAGTCTACTTAAAATCTTGGTGTCAATGAACAGAGGACAAGCTTGCTAAATTTTAGAGGGGGCTTACTTATCTTTGAAATCTAGGAAAATATGTCCATGTAATTAAAGTTATTTGACCTCCCAAAATACAGTTTTCAGAATATAAAGGAATCATCACTTATGATTGTAGAGAGATATTAAAAGGTTTTTACTTTGTTGATTAATCAGAATTTCTTCTGTGGTCCCATTTGTTTTTCCTTATAAATTATTGCTGTAGAAAATTAGGAGATTGTATTAGAAGGCCAAGATGGTGATAAGGTCTTCAGAGTTTGAGATCTGGAAAGTTGTGAGCCCATGTATGGTTATTTATATGTCTAAAAAGATAATCAAAGATTATATTTCTCAACACATTTGTTTGCATAAAAATATTTTCCCCCAAATCAGAAAGAAGGTGTCCAGGTAATATTGCTGCATAACAAAGTATTCCAAACTTAACAACAATCCTTTTTCTATGCTCACAGTTTCCTTGATTCAGTAATTTCGAAAGAACAAAGCAGAAATGATTTGTCTCTGCTCTATAATATCTGGGGCCTGAAATGGGAAGAATTGAAAGCTTGGATGACTCAACATCAGGAGCCTAGAATCATCTGAATGCATGTTCACTCACATAACTGGAACCTAGGATAAGAAAATGCAAAAATTAAGATTTTAACCTGGAGTGCCTACACATAGCTTCTCCATACAGCTTGGCTTCCTCACAGCATAGTGGCCTCAAGGTAGTCAGATTTCTTAACACGGTGGTTCAGGGCTCCAAGTGTAAATGTTCCAGTAAGCAAAGCAAGAAGTTATATGTTTTTTTCTCTGACCAACAGACAGAAGTTACTCAGTATCATTTCCACAGCATCTTATTGGTTATAAGCAAATCAGTAGCCCACTCAAATCTAAGAAGAGACAAGACTATACCTCTTGATGGAAAGAGTGTCATGTAGAATGGGAGATATTGTCATGGTCACCTTTGAAAAGTACAACCTGACACAGAAGGTTTTATTTTGTCTAAATGAGTTACGAAACAAAACTATAGCCTTACTTGGTAACTGTATGTGTTTAGTCTGCATGCCTTAACTAAGCCACATACTTAATGACCTCTGCTTTAGGAGTTATGAAGTTTTAATAAAAAATGATAAATGTTGTTGGTCATCATAGAGTGAACAACCCAATTAAGCATAAAACATGGCTATAACACTTAAAAATGATTTTTTTTTCCTGTGGCACCTAGGTGGCTCAGTTGGTTGAGTGTCCAACTCTTGATTTTGACTCAGGGTGGTGAGATCAAGCCCCGCCTTGGGCTCCACATTCACACACAGTCTGCTTGTCCCTCTCTCTCTGCTCCTACACCTGCTTGCATGAGCTCTTTCTCTCTCTCTGAAATAAATTAATTAATTAAATCTTTTTTTTCTTTTTTTTTATAAATCTTTTTAAAAATTGACTTCTTTCTTGTTAAAATGCTGTATATATTCAGTGATGGGGCTCAGAGAAAGATTGCATAGTTAGTGAATGTTGGTGGGAGATGGGCCTTCAATTGAGTTTGGAGGAAGAGGAACCAATCCAATTTAACAAAGAGTGCTAGTATGATATAAAGGCAAATAAGACAAAATTGCTTTTCTCAAAAAAATAAAAGATAAGACAACTGTACAAACTGGGAATATAAAAGAAGATATAAAATCTTAGTGAAGAAAATAGAGAAGGATTTATGAAGATAGCACCATTTGAGATTAACTTGGAAAATGCAGAACATTTGAGATACAGAAGAGGAATATAGGAGGTCATGATTTTCTAGATACACCTATTCAGAAATACTTGTGTAGTGTAATGTGGCAATAATGTATAATGTGTTTAGTATAGAGTGGAAGATAAAACCAGAAAAAATAAATAGGGTCATGGAGTGGTTCATCTTCTACTTTTCTGAAGACTGTGTATACACTGGGTGGGCAGTGCTTGTACATGAAGAGGAGGGTAGAGTGACCGGGGGTGAGCTTCAAGAAGTTAGCTAACTCTGGGAGCAGTGAAGGACAGAGTGGAATAGAAAAGAGATGGAAGCAACGAAATCCATCCAGAGTCCCATTCAGTTGTTGGAATTCTATTTTTAATACTAGTCAAGTATTAAATTATTATTTTTAATACTAGTCAAGTCAGCTTCACCACCAGTAGTCATGCATAAAAATGTTCCACAAAGCATCATATTTTTTAAAGAAACAGCTAACCATTGAGAATTTCTCTTCTCTGATATGTTCTTATTTCTTCTCTGAAATTTTTTGAGTGGCTTACAACAAATGTTAGTATCCATGTATTTTGGAACTGGCATGGATTTTTAAATTGAAATCATTCATAACAAATAATATATGTTGAAACATGTTGAGACTTTTACTCAATTTCTATAGTCTTACCCATTGTACATTATGGAATCACACTATTCCCTCAGATGTCTTGGGTATTCTTTTTTTTTTTTTTTTTTTTTTTTAAAGATTTTATTTATTTATTTGAGACAGAGAGAATGAGATACAGAGAGCATGAGAGGGAGGAGGGTCAGAGGGAGAAGCAGACTCCCCGCCGAGCAGGGAGCCCGATGCGGGACTCGATCCAGGGACTCCAGGATCATGACCTGAGCCGAAGGCAGTCGCTTAACCAACTGAGCCACCCAGGCACCCTGTCTTGGGTATTCTATGTGATCCAGGAACATCTAACTGAGAATCTGAGTAAGGGTACCAATATCATTCCACATATCATATGTCATAACTGAATATACATGTATATTACATTATAGATTATATTACATGCATTTATATGCACAGTTGTCTTGTATATTAAAGAATGTAAATATATAAATATTTTTAAATTAGTAAGTTTTATTTCTTCCTTATTTTTACGTAAGGAATAAATGTTGACACAAATTCTAGGATATCCTTCCTGTGCCCTACTGAATAATCTGTCAGACTCTCAGCAGTGCATGACTCTCCCTTTGGAGATCCCTGGTTAGGCCCATGGAAATAAAGCTGTTGAGGAGACTAGACAGAAAGGAAATGAATGAATGCAAAACAGGCAGAATGGAATTGGCATCTCACTGAATATAGCACTTTACAAGTTCTTTTTGAGAACTCTCATAGGGAAATTATTTATTCTTCTTGTGGGATCTTGGCTGTTTTGGATAACTACAATTAATAATATAAGCATCAAAAGTTTTATCTTTGTACTCATACTGCTTTAACCCATATATATCCTCCTTGATATGAAATCAAATTTACACGCATTGCCAAGACAATAGCCACTAATTAGTGAATGCATCAGGTTCTAGAAGAAACTATCCAACATGAGGATATAATTCTGATCACAGAATGCACACCAAATCAGTGGCATTTGTATAATTTCTACCATACTAAAGAATTTTCTTTCAAAGAAGAAAGGATGCTAAAGCATTTGGAGGAAGACCCTCTTAAGCTAAGTGCTAAGTGTAATTCATTCAAACACTTTTCAGTACTCACCTTTGTCAGCTTATCTCATCCACATGAGCAGCAGTCATTCTATCAGAAGACAAATGTGCCCATCAGATGGGTGCTAGGAGGAAAGCAGAAGAGCAAGATAAATGTCATCCACTTGTTTCTGAAGACAGGCTTGGGATTAAAATACAGTCATGAGATAATCTAGAAGGAAACAGAGGCACAATGAGGACACACAGGGGAGAGTGGTTTCATGCCAGGTTTATCTCCAAACACAGTGAGACAGAACTTCTGTAATACCGCATTGTCCTCCCTAATTCACCAAGGAGCTTCATAAATGTCAGAAATTATCTGTATCTGTGGGCGCCTGGGTGGCTCAGTCATTAAGCATCTGCCTTCAGCTCAGGTCATGATCCCAGGGTCCTGGGATTGAGTCCCACATCGGGCTCCCTGCTCCGCGGGAAGCCTGCTTCTCCCTCTCCCACTCCCCCTGCTTGTGTTCCCTCTCTCGCTGTATCTCCCTCTGTCAAATAAATAAATAAAATCTTAAAAAAAAAAAAAAAAGAGGGGCGCCTGGGTGGCTCAGTTGGTTAAGCGACTGCCTTCGGCTCAGGTCATGATCCTGGAGTCCCGGGATCGAGTCCCGCATCGGGCTCCCTGCTTGGCAGGGAGTCTGCTTCTCCCTCTCACCCTCCTCCCTCTCCTGCTCTCTGGCTCTCATTCTCTCTCTCTCAAATAAATAAATAAAATCTTTAAAAAAAAGAAATTATCTGTATCTCTACTATCTTGCTCACTGCCCCCAAATAGACTTTCTTAACCCTGGCAGATTCCCTCCCAGTCTTTCTTATCTCCTGGCCCCTGTTTCGTATAAGAGTGTCCAGCTAAAGCAACTGTTTTCCTCAGGGCCGAGAACTTTTCTTCTGTATAATCTCATTTGGGGGCGGTTGAAATCTCCTCCTTTAATTTCTACACATTGTCATGTCTGTGATGTATGTGTGGTCTGGATATTTAACCCTCTATTTTGCTTCAGACCACAGATCCTATTGATCTTGGACTCATGTGTTACTAGCTTTTGCTTTTCTGGATGTTTTGTTTTGCATACGTTGAAACCACTACTTGCTTTTCTATCCCTGACCCAAAGCTAGCACTCTTTCTGATATTTATTAAATGTCATTTGTCTGACATAAGGAAATTTGTTATATCTCTCTTCAAAGAGTTTTTCAAACTTTACGGCTGGTAACATAGCATTCTTGTTTTTAAGACAGGACTAGAAAAACTACAGCCTATAGGCCACATCTGGTGCAGTGTTTATGTTTGTAAAGAAAGTTTTATTGGAACACAACCAACACCTGTTGTTTTATATATTGCCTATGGCCACTGGCATACAGCAGAGTTGAGTAGCTGGGGCAGAAACCATATAATACACAAAGCCTCAAATATTTACCATCTGCCCTTTAGAGAAAAAATTGCTGATCTCTGAGTTAGGGGCTTAGGGAAACAAGACCATTTGCATAATACAAGGATATGGTATTAAAATTTTTAAGAAGGAGAAATAGAGGAAGTAAAGACGACTGGGGAATCCGGTTTAATTTCTTATTATTCATACTGAATATGCTCATATGGAATAAAATTTTTTTAAAAAAATCTCACATTGACTAAGAAGTTTGAAATGTACCTTACTAGGAGCCTAAATTAATGGGAAATTCTAGAATGCAATTAAGTTTTTTTTTTATATCTTACTCTGAGCAAAAATTAAAATCTTCCTAGACAAAGACATCTGAGCCCCACAGTCTCTGATTCAAAACAAATCAAATCTTTTTTTTTCTTTTTTTTGTAATATCACGACCAGAAAATATGAGGGGGAAAATCAGAATGGTCTGGATGAGACTGGCACTGTTTATCAGGCTAATTTTTCTCCCCTCTTATCTAGAGCCAGGTCATTTTTGTTCTATTTTGGTACCGTGATTACTCTCATACTAAAGTCTTTTTTTGTTCCCCCTGTGGCTTTGAGAAATGAGATATTTATGAAAACACAAAAGACTGATCGTCCTGGACCACACAGACAACTTCTTAGCTCTTTCCCATATAATTACTTTGGAGATGAGTTTGAGAACTTGTCAGGGCTCTTTCTGGAATGCGTGGTATCCCATTGCCTTTTATATTGTCGTATTGTCCCTTTATAAAAATTAACTTAGCCTAGTCATAGAAAATGTAAAACTGAAACAAAACACAGGCTTCTGATGTAGCATTTTAAAGTTATTGTTGTATGCTGCTATTTTTTCCCTGAATAATTTTATGAGAATTATGTCATGCATGCATTTCAGTTACATAGCCTGTTTTCCACTCCTGCAAGATAGACGAGAAACCAAATGGACTGCTAAACATGGATAGCAGTCATCCCATAACATGGAAGTCCCCTTTGTCCCAGACATCTGTTTAAATGAGAAGCAATGGAAACCTGGCTTAAGGACCCTGGGGATATGCTGTCCAGTAAATCACCTACAATAAATCTATATAGTTAAGAAAGTTTGAATGAAAACAACACAAAATGCAAGTTAAAACTGGGAATAAAGTTGAGACCCTCAGAATATTCCTCATCGATTTGTCTTTCATTAGGCAGAGTCCGGTCTTATGAGAAGGAATCAAGAACATATTACATGAGAAAACCAGGTTCTACAAACTGCCAAGGAAAAAAAAAAAAAAAACAGAACGTTGGCTCTGGTCTCACCCCCTTATATCCTTTTAGAATGCTTGCCCACGTTCAAGTAGAGGTGAGTATTGAAAAAAAACTGTAGCTCACTTTTATTAATGAACCCAGGCCTTTATAAAATTCTGAGCAACTTTCATCAGGCATAAATCATCTATTTGTTAATAATAATGATGATTTTTTTTTTAAGTAGGGTGGATCTCATTGGTTCTTGCCTCTATGTTGTTGAGCCTACAATAGTTTGATGTGTTAGGAATCTTAGTTGCAGATGATAGAGCCCACTGCAGATAACTTTAAGAAAAAGGGATTTATTGAGGAATATAAAACACTCAAAGGATCATGAAAGGCATTCCAAGAAAGAGACATTAGGCAAGTTTGCTGCTGTCTCCACCATGATTAGAAAGCTCTGAATTATGAAGCCACTTACATAGCTACTGTTTTCAGACCTGCACTCCCTCTTCCATCCTGAGGAAGCTACAAGAACTGAAGTCACAGCTGCTCTTGCTGGATGCAGTGTCTGTGTTGTCTCTGTCATGATCAGAAAGTTATGGAATCAGGAATTTGTCTTGCCAGTGGCTTGCTGGAGAACCTAGCTGCCTTTGCTAAATTCAAGCCAGCAAAATAGACTGCCCTTGGTCCAGCTTGCTTCCTAATATTACTAGTTCATTTGACTGTTAGAAGATAAACTATTAACTATTTGGTCCCTAAAAGCAAGAAGCAAGTGAGGCTGGGCAGTCCTTTTGTTTTGTTTGTTTTGAATTAGCAAGAATTAGACGTGAGAAATTATCAAAATATGGAAGCTGTTTTCGAAAGAAATGCCATATATACATCCTTTTTGAAGATAGAGACCCCCGCGTTGGGTTGGCTGCCAATCAAGTTCCAGTGTCACCTATCAGAATAGAACTGGGAGAATACAAGAAAAAAAAAATGAGTCCTAAATCTTGCAACCAAGACCTGTCCCTTTAATTTTTTAATGTTATTGCTAAAATATAAGTTAAAATAATTTCTTGAATTTCAACATTCAGTTTTTCACTGGCTTTAGTATATAAAGACAGATTGTATACACATAAAACCATATTGAGTGGTTTAGGAAAGCACATAATGAAAAAGAAAAAAAAATAGATATTTATTTATTTATTTATTTATTTATTATTTAAGAGAGAGAGAAAGAGAGAGAAAGCATGAGCAGGGGGAGGGGCAGAGGGTGAAGAAGAAGCAGACTCCCCACTGAGCAGGGAGCCTGACAAGGGGCTGATCCCAGGACCCTGGGATCATGACCTGAGCCGAAGGTAAACGCTTTACCACCTGAGCCACCCAGGCACCCCCCCCAAAAAATTTTTAATTTAGCTAGCTCTTAAACTGTTATACTACATGCAGGAGAAAACAAACAACTCCAAAATTTCTTTCCCTGCAGAAGATCCAAACAAAATTTTGCTCAGTAATTATTATTGTGCCACCATTATTAAGTTAAAAATAACCAAATATTTTTTTCAAGTGGTCTTGGTGGCAGAAGTGGAAAAGATGGGGTTTGTCTGTAACTCTTCTTGTTCTGGATTCCCCTTTCTTTACACTTAAGGAACAGATGTTCAAATACTCTTACTAATCCAACTGCAGAAAAGCTTCTCCCTCTACTACCTCCTCTGATCCTCCAGAATTTTCCCAGCCAGAGCTGTCCAATACAATTCCCTGTGATGATGGGATGAAGAAAATGTTCTATATTCTGTGTTGTCCAGTACAGACAATAGTCAGTAGTGCCAGGTGGCTATTGAATACTTGAAGTGCAGGGAGAATGACTGAAGAAATGACTTTAAAATTTTTATTTTTAATTTAATTAACTTAAATTTGAATTAAAATAGCCACATGGGCTAAGGGCTGTCCTATTGAATGGGACAGCTCCAAACCTCTATCACCTCTTCACCCCAAACTGTAATTAAATATTTCTATTTTCTTAGTAGAATGGTACAGTTGATCTCAGATATAGATATCGAGGAAAGTAATTGATGTTTATTATTTTACATTGAGGCACTAATTATTGCATCTGTATTAACCCTGAAAGCAATTATTTGTGTTTGAAATAGAAAGATGCTTGATTCAGTCAATGATAAATGTTTTTTAATCCCCTCTGTGTTGAGCCCCACTTTGGGTACTGGGGCTTTGGCAAAGAATGAAGCACACAGACAATAAATAAACTACTAAATGTATAATAGGACAAGTAATAATCAGACCTGAAAAGAAATATGATGCAGGATGATTTTATAAATGTTATAATGAAGAATATTTTGTAAATCCAAACATATATGAAATCCAAGTATACCACTAAACTATTTGATATCAAGCAGAGTGTTGGGAGACATTTTAAGTTTCCTAGTTCTACCTAGTATATAATACAAAAGATTCCTAGTTATTGCAATAATGCCTATTAAATTATCTAGAAAATTGGCAGCAGTAAAATACCTTAAAATGCAGATAAACCATATATAGATGATTATAAGTATAGATATTAAACATAGGGGGATTTGAAGTAATGGATATCTTCTGGGGTCAAGACATGACCAGAGTTTGTGTCCTTGGAGATAAATTTTGCCTGCCATGGGACACTTCGTACTGACAGGGTCCTACAGCTTTGGTCTTAACAGCAGTTGTTTTGATGAATGCCCATCAACATGGGGAAAGATTCAAAGGCTTGGGCCCATACATGAAAAAGAGGGAATCTGAGATTTCAGTGCAAAATAATGCTTATGAAAGGCAAGAACCATGATGAGTGGAAAAATCATTACCGGGCAGTCCTTGGCTGTGGGTAGAAGGAATCAGAATTTCCCTTTAGATTGTAAAATAATGGATTAGGCCTTACGTGGATTTAGGACCTGAATTTACACTATACACATCATCCAAGACCTAACGTGGGCTAAATAGCAGAATCAAAGTCAAATCTTCTCTGGAAGAGTACAGTTTCAATATAGGCCTCAGAGATCCCCATATTCTCATGAATATGAAAATTAAACACACATAATACAAGAAAACCAGGCAGCAAAAGTTAAGAATAATTAGAAATATAAAATGTAAATACTAGAATCAGATACATACGACCTTCAGAAATTTATATTGACAGAAAACAAATATTGAAAAACATGCTAAGTATGATTAAAGAAATAAAAGTTGTAATTGAAAACAAAAGTAAGAAGTAAAATCTATAGAATAATAAGTCGTGCTGTAAAAAGAACGAAAAAGAACTTTTTGGAATCCTTGATAAGTTCCAAAAAAAACCTTAAAATTACCTTGGGATTTTGATTGAGAGTACATTAAATTTATTGAAAATCTGTGGCAACTACCATCTTGAATCTGACCCCAGAGAAGCAAAAGCTTCTTACTAGAGGCCTTTTTTGGCTAGTTTTATTCCAAGATACAATTCGGACCTTGGCATGATTGCTAATGGAATCCCTTTTTCATTGTGTTTTCTAATTGCTCATGTTTAGGAAAGCGATTGATTTTTTAATGTTTTTATTCTGCCATTATAATCTTATTTCTTCTAATACTTTTGCAATTGATGCTGTTAATCATTCAAACATCTAGAAGCAATGATGGTTTTTACTCCTCCTTTCCAATACGTAACTCTTTGTTTCTTGCAACTGGCTAGGAAACCTGTAGAAATCCTGAACAATAGTATGATAGTGGACATTTACATCTTGTTCCTAAAATCATGGGAATATTTCTAGCTGTTCATTCATAAGTTTAAGGTCGGCAGAATGATTCTGGTAGAGGGGTCAGCAGACCCAGGGGCCAAATGTCCAGTAGCCTGCTTTTATAAATCAAGTTTCATTGGAATTCAGCCATTCCCACTCATATTGCCTATGGCTGCGTTCATACTACAGTGGTGGGCAGAGTTGAGTGAAGATTGCAAAGCTAAAAATAATTTACTATCTGAACTTTTACAAAAAGGTTTTTTGAATCTTGTTTCATGTATATATGTACATACATATACATATATACACACACACATAGAGATTAACTTTATCATTATGATATATAATATATATAACAATGACATATATATTAATTATAATATATATAATTTCTTTATCAATCTGGCATTTGTGAGATTTCAAACATTGGGAGCAAATAATATGACTTCTCTATAAAACAAATATTAAATATGACATACAAATATATATATGAAAATAAATGACATTAAAGACTGATGCCATTTTTTATTTACTATTCTTTTCTCTGAAAACAAATGTGGGTACACAAACAAAAATACCTTGAATCTAGATTGTAATTCTCTATAGGAAGGGCTAAAAGTACTTTAATGAGAAAGCTAAGTGGTGAATGTCTGAGTTGTAATGAGGATGAACAGAAGAAGTTGTTCTCACCTCAAATTATCCACATTAACTTACTGAGAGGTGAAGTACACACCTCTAAAAAGCTTCAGTGGGTGCAGGTGTTGACTTTAACATGGTTGCTAATATTTCGGGATCACAGTTAAGCACACCACAATAACTGTCTCTTGGTTAGTATCTGTTAAACCTTAAAAGAGAGTGTTATACTGTGACATGTTTCTGAATTTCACATATGTTTCTTGATTTTGTTTATTACACTAATTTTATAGTTTTGGCAGAACAGGAGGTCTAACTAGTTTAATATTTTTAGTGCACTTCATAACTGTCTGAATCAAGCATGTTTTAATATCCTTCTGTCAAAATAACAACTGATTTTCATTTAAATTATTTTTTAAGATAAAGCACAACATTAAATCAATTGAAGAAACAGTTGTGGCCTCCAGCTGTGTTATATTATTAGATTTTTAACACATCAAATGATTGAAAAATGTAGAGCATCATTTTAAAGATGTTAATCACCATTGGCCTTCAGCAATGAATGGCTGCAACTTTAATGTGCCTCCTCCAAAAATGTTTAGCAGTGCTTAACAAACTCATGGCTCACTTATTTCATAAAAGAGATCTTTAATAATATATGTGTATTACATCAACCAAATAGTTCAGTTTCACTTTGCAGTTTTACCTTGGTTATCTTTTCTATTCCATTATCTTGTAGCATATAATCTAAGGTGATAAAAGTCTTCCGTAGCGTGCTGGGCAGTGTGACCTTTGGGAATGCCAGACTTGCTCACAAAATCCTGCCCTTAAAATAAAGAGGGTTTCCTGGGCGCCTGGGTGGCTCAGATGGTTAAGCGTCTGCCTTCGGCTCAGGTCATGATCCCGGGGTCCTGGGATCGAGTCCCGCATCGGGCTCCCTGCTCCTTGGGAGCCTGCTTCTCCCTCTGCCTCTCTCTCTCTCTCTCTCTCTCTCTGTCTCTCATGAATAAATAAATAAAATCTTAAAAAAATAAAAAAATAAAGAGGGTTTCCTTTGTCTTATGTCACATGTGGGTTTTGCTGCAATCTCTGTCCTTTGCTCATGTGAAACCACTTGATCAGTTACCTGATTTCTGAGTATTAGTGATAAACAGTTGCTGTGCAGGTGATAGCAGCCCTGAAAGGGGCTGGCTCTGAGAGGGGCTGGGCGGGCAGGGTCTCTACAGGGCACCAGCAGCAGAGCTTAGTACACACATGGAAGCTTTATCTCCACATCTCCACTAGCAGAGCGCGGTTTAGGCATGAGTAACGAGAAGTGAAGCCCTTTGACCCCAGAAGGAGGCTGGAGTTTACTGTGTCTTTCTGAGTCACTGACCCTAACCTGATTATTTCTGGCTTTTGAGGTTGGTTTGTCCATCAGGACCTCTTGAAGTTTCAGAACAAGTCTGACCACAGCCAAATACACACAAGTGTCATATGTAACTATACCTATCTGTTTATATAGTAACCCTGACAATTATTCATCTTGCTTTTACTTTTCTTATTCCATTTTATATGTATAATACATATAAGGTTAGAGTCTGCCGTTCTCTTTGAATTTATTAAGTTCTTAAAGTTGATAAATGACTTATTTTTCCTATGGATTAATCTTTTATCTGCCATGAACATCTCTCCTTGTTCCATTAAATTCCTTTTAACTTCTGTTCTTTTGAGTAATATTGATAGTTTTGCTCCCACTTTATTTTGTCATTATTTGTATGATTAATCATACTTCTCTTTATTTCCAAGTTTTTGACATATTTTGGTTTTAGATGTGTTTTTCATAAATTATGGCTGGATTTTATGCTGATTTCCCCCAATCTTTTGTAATGACAGTCACAACAACAGTGGACATTACCGTTCTCTTACTATGGCCAGGATCTGCCCTAAGTGTTTTAAATGTAGTAAAAGATTGACTCCCCAGAGCAATTTTAAGAGATATTATTAACCCCACTTTATACATTGGACAACCTTTGTCCATATGGTGGAAAGAGTACTCACATTCAGCCATCTGGGTCGAGAGCCCACACTTTAACTACTGCACTCTTTCATGTTTGAGGGTGTTTTTAATTTTCCATGTACATTTAATGGGGAGTGAGAGAAGACATATTAGAGAATATTGATGTCATGGCGCCCTAATTGATATAATTTCATAGAATGTATTTCCCTACCTGCTATGGCATAGGAGGAGTTGTAGGCCCTCTTTCATGGCATTTAAAGTCCATCAAGAGGCCAGGGCTGGAAACCATGCCTAATACAAAGAGAGCTTTGAGACATTTCAGAATTGAATGCTGAATTATTGCACATACACTAGGCATGCTATGGAACTCAAAGGAAATGGAAGGCGTCATGTATAGCTTTATTTTACATAAGTTGAAGAATAGCCACATATTCAACTTATAGTAACGTAATACACATCTTTCCTTGTGCTAAGTACTTACATATTTTTCAGTAGAATAACTTAGAAGTATATATATACTTTCATAGGATAGAGAAATATGCAGAGATATGAAGGGGAAGCCGACACAATTTCTTTTTTCTCAGCAGCTATTATGATCTAAACATGTATGTGGACTTGTTTAGTCATCATAACTGTTCTGCAGGTAGAAGTAAAAGGAGATGGAACAAATACCTGTTAACCACTTCTGTGCCCATCAGTACCTTTTCCATTCATTCATGCACCCATGAACATAGGTATATACGAATACCTTTGTTTAATTGATAGTCCTTGGGTCCCCCACTATTGCCTGGCAGTATTATAGACAATGGGGCTATGTAGATGAACAATACAGTTAAGAACCACGTTCTCATAGACCCCATATTATGTTATGGGAACAGACAGCACTAGACAATTTAATCCTCACGACCCACTAAAAAATCCCCAATTCGTAAGTGATAAAACATATGTTCTCTACAGTCTTGGGACTCAGGGTCTGAGTAGTAACTGGTAAGTCACAGAGACACACAGTTTCTCTAATCAGTACCTTTCTCCATGAATGGAGCCTACTTAAAAAAAATTAAAAATTGCAAGAGACCAGTGGACAAGATGACTTGAGTCATTGAGCCTGAGAAGTCTGCAGGTAGAACCTAAGCACGTCTTCAGATGAAAGCCCTCACTTGCTTATCAATAAATTCATCTCCCCAATGGGAGATGGTCCAGAGACTTCCATTTTTTTTGAGTTTTAATGTACATTAAACACTACCCCTTGTGAAGTGATACATTCCTAGAAGCTTTTCAAACTAAACAGCAGCTGTTCTATTCCAATCAGAAAATTCTTAGGATACAAAAAATTATGTCAAAAGTAAGAAAGTTATGAACGGTGTACTCAGTCACAGGAGTCCAAGGATCACCTCCAGCAAATTTAGCTTTGTTCTCAAAACCTGAAGTCGACTGTCTGGTGGCCCTGTAGAGATGCCAAGCACATTTAAACCACCATGCAGTTTAAACTGGGTGCAATACATTTTCTAAGGAATGACTGGAATGAAAGATGAGCACAGCAAACTCTATACCTTGCTATGTTTCTTTCACAACTAGCCCACTTTTCTGCTTATTTGGAATGCTGGGGGATACACCCAAAAATTACAGATGAAGCATCTACAAGATGCATGAGCTGATGAAGCATTTGTCTATTATTTTTCTTGTGTTGTAAAGAGCACATTATCTATAAAATTATCTTAAAGTTCTCTCTTGGATTATTATAGTTACAGGCCCAATGTTCAACTTTTCACCAATCGGTAATCTTTAGCTACTTTTTATTTAAAGCCTAATTCACAAAAAAGACTGTGATGCAACCTAAACCACATTATCTTCTAGTTTTAAACCAAAACTAGAAAATGAACAATTTACATATATATTCATTTTATGAAAACAAGCACATATTCAGAAAATGATAAAGACCATTACAATAAATACCATATACTCAGTTCTCATATTAGCAAATTCCTTCAAAAATGTTTTTAAGTCAAACATGACAGTTTTGGTAGCAGCTCTTTCTGCCCACAGGTCCTGTCCCCATGCTTTCATAAACCATTTTGAAAAAAAAAAAAAAAAAAAAAGGTATTTTTAAGACCCTTTTATATTCACTTCAGATCCAAATACTTTTCCTCCCTAGAGGTAACCGCTATTATAAAAGTGAAATGTGTCTTTGCAGTAAATGTTTTCATGGTATATTACATTTGTATATATCCATAAACAATATTTATTGTTGTTATGCACGTCACTAAGTCTACATTAAATCTATCACCCTCTCTATATCATTCTGGGTCTTTTCTATTTATTCCAACATGAGGTATTTGATATTATTTAGTTGATAAATAATATCAAAGTCCTCCTGCTGATAAACATTTATATTGATCAGGCTGTTTGTGATTGCAAGTAATCCTATAATTATATCGTAGTTTCCTTGGGCTTATAAAAAGGCTCTCTATGTTATATTCTAAGATGACATTTCTGTTTATCGGCAAATTGACTTGATGCTACAGAAGTTTTCTCCAAAGTGATTGTACCAATGCAAACTATCAGCAGTTTCTGTGAGTTTCCATTTCCCTAAAGCCTTGCCCATTTTTGGATTGGTTTTCAATTTTTCCATACCACTTTTAGAATTAAATTGTTAAATTCCGTGGAGATTTTTTGGGGGGCTTTGATTAAATTGGCATTAAATGTTTATATTAAATTGTGGGAAAGTGTCATTTTTATAGTATTGAGACTTTGTATCCAAGTATGTATGTCTCAGAATTATCTAGATTTTCTTCTATGTCCTTCAGTGGTATATTGAAATTTTCTCCATAAGGTTATTGCATATATATTTTATATTCCATTCTAAGTAACTGTAGTTTATAACTTATATAAATATTATATATATTAAATTTCTATTTGAAAATTGCCATTATGTTTTAGTTGTTGAATTTTTCTAGCTATATTTCTGGACTTTCTTTTTAGTCATAATTGTGTATTATCTCATACTTTCTGTACAAACAATCCTACTATTTAGAAGTTACAATATTTTATATTTTTGCAATTTTTATACTTTTAATTTTGTTTTTCCATTAGTAATGGAAACTCAAGTTGCATAACAGTGGTGGAGTCATTTCTGGGTTTTTTTCCTTGTCTTAAAATGTACATATCCAATGTTTTATCATTATGATTTTTTTATAAGGGGGTGGCCAGTAGATACTTTTGTTAAAGAAGTTTTCTTCTATTCGTAGTTTAATAAAAATTTTTCTTTTTAATTATGAATGAGTTTGAATCCTACTGAATACTATTTCTTCCTCCATCATATTTAGTTTTATCCATTACTATGCTAATATAATAAGTTATACTTTAGAAAATGAGTTTTGTATCTTACTGAATACTGTTTTTCCCCCATCAAATTAGGTTTTTATCCATTGCTTTGTTAATACAGTTTAATTATATTGTAGGATTTATTAGGCTTTTTTTCTTTGCTATGTTAATATAATGAATTGCATTGGTAGATTCTGCAACAAACCCAGTTTATTCCACCTATTTTTAGTAAAATACAGTGCAAATTGGGTTTGTAAATAATTTATTTAGGAATTTGTTATCTATGTATTCTTACATTATATTTGCTTATACTTTTTTAGGTTTTCCTTATTCAATTATCAAGATTGTCTACCCTCACACAATAATTTAGATAAATTTCCTTTCCTTTCGGGCGCCTGGGTGGCTCAGATGGTTAAGCGTCTGCCTTCGGCTCAGGTCATGATCCCAGGGTCCTGGGATCGAGTCCCGCATCGGGCTCCCTGCTCCTTGGGAGCCTGCTTCTCTCTCTCTCTCTCTGCCTCTCATGAATAAATAAATAAAATCTTTAAAAAAAAAAATTTCCTTTCCTTTCTACTCTGAACCTTTGTATTTGAAAGGAATGCATGCTCTTGAAAGTTTATAAAAACTGATATATAAAACTATCTGGGTCAGGTATCATATGACCTCACTGATATGAGGAATTCTTAATCTCAGGAAACAAACTGAGAGTTGCTGGAGTGGTGGGGGGTGGGAGGGATGGGGTGCCTGGGTGATAGACATTGGGGAGGGTATGTGCTATGGTGAGCACTGTGAATTGTGTAAGACTGTTGAATCACAGATCTGTACCTCTGAAACAAATAATACATTATATGTTAAAAAAAAAAAAAAGAAAAAGAAGATAGCAGGAGGGGAAAAATGAAGGGGGGGAAATCAGAGGGGGAGACGAACCATGAGAGACTATGGACTCTGAAAAACAAACTGGGGGTTCTGGAGGGGAGGGGGGTTGGGGGATGGGTTAGCCTGGTGATGGGTATTAAAGAGGGCACGTTCTGCATGGAGCATTGGGTGTTATGTGCAAACAATGAATCATGGAACACTACATCAAAAACTAATGATGTAATGTATGGTGATTAACATAACATAATAATAAAAAAAATAAATAAGTCGTTTAAAAAAAACTATCTGGGTCAGGTATATAATTGAGGTACAAGAGTCTCTTCTTGACAACGGCCTTTATTTTTGTTGCTTTATTCCTTTTTCATTTTTTTCTGTTTCTTTCTGTCAATTATAGTAATACATTTCTTTAGTCAAAAAACTGCCATCCTTGAGACACCCTCCTGATCATTCTCCACCCTCTGGAGCTAACCCAGCCTGGCTCCCTCCCTGTCCCTCCAGGCCTTCCCTTATGATCCTCCTGAAAGTCATCCCTCCTTACCCCCTGGTTGAAGGCCAGTGTCACAGTCTCCATGACCTCCCTGTTAATTTGTCCCTGATGTTTTAGAAGCCATCCTAAACTACCTAGATTCAAGGGAGGTAATAGTTTAGAAGTTTTTGTGAGTCTGAACGTCTTTATTCTATTCTCTCCCTTGAGAGATGATTTGGGCATAAAATTCTAGTTTGACAATCGTTTCTCCTCAAACTTTTGAAGGAGTTTCTTGTATTTTCATTTCACTTCTACAGAGCCCACTGATATGCTCATTTTCTCTTCTTTATGTGTGACCTGTCTTTGGCCTCTGAAAGCTTCTGGAATCTTTACCTTGTTTTCTAAACAATTACTATGAAGGGTTTATTGCTGGTAGGGCTTTTTCCACTCATCAGGATAAGCACTCTGTGGATCCTTTCAGCTTGGAACTATAGTTCTTCAATTCTGGGAAATTTTCTGTAATCATTGTTCATCATTTCTTCCACTTTGTTTTCTCTGCTTTTTCCAGAGTGCTGATTGATGTTATGTTAGAACTACTCCTCTGATTTGCCTAATTAAAATTTTTTTTTCTTCACTTAATATCCATGTCTTCATCTTTTTAGGTTGCTTTCTGAAACATTTCATCAACTTTTCCTTCCCACCTTTCTATTTTACTTGTTTATGTCAGTTTTCTTTGTTATTCTTTTCAATAGCTTGTTCTTTTTATATAAATGTTCCCTTTTTAAAGAACATCCTATTCTTTTTCATCAATTAAATATGTATTTATACCTCAGTATATTAAAGTATATATTAACATTTTTTTCTAGTCTCCCATGTATTTCTGGTTTTCAAAGTTTCTGATTGTAAGATTTGTTTTGGCCCTAGCTTTCATGTTAGTCATTGTTCAAATGCCTCAAATGCTGGTGGATTCTTTGGGTGGGGTTTTAAGGTAAAAGGGGTGATGGTTTTGGAAGCCTAACTGCCACTATCCTATAAAATTTTTGACTTTGATCTACTTGGAGAAATTTTTACTTTTATCTAATTTCCAGCTGACAATGCCCACATGTGACTGTGTCATGAAAAGAGTAGTCTGGAAGATGTATCTGATATTTCTGGTATTTCAGAAAAATTCATAGAAATTTGGTTTAGCTACAAAAGTCACCAAAAAATCGTGTTTTATTTTATGCCATAATTATAGCTATTCAATGAAGTTATACTAGTCATCCCTACTGATAAGACATTTTTATTTTTATTTTTTAAAGATTTCACTTATTCATCTGAGAGAGAGCACGAGCACAAGTACAAGCAGGGGGAGCTGTGGAAGGAGAGGGAGAAGCAGACTCCCACTGAGCAGGGAGCTTGAACACAGGGCTTGATCCCAGGACCCTGGGATCACTACCTGAGCAGAAGGCAGATGCTTAACCGACTGAGCCACCCAGGTGCCCCCTGATAAGACATTTTTAATATGATTAGTCACTGATCACTGACTGTAGCCTCTATTTAGTAAATTAAATACTTCAAAATTCCCAATCCTTACAGAAAGAAAAACAAGCATTTGGTGGTAAAATACATTGGCAGCATATGTACTAGATATTCTGTAGACCAGAGTCTGTTTCAATCTTGATGCTCTCTGCTATCTACATCTCTTTGGATACTGTGGTGGGATCCTGCACTGTGGAAACAAGCTGGAGGGAGTCATTTCACACAGTCTGGCTAAGTTTGCTCTGTTCTTGTCTACAGTCATCCACCCTAACCTGGCCAACTACTGATATGTCAAAATGGAGAGCATAGGAGATAACATGATTATACATAGCGTGATTGTGTTAAAAGATCATACTTTTTTTTTTTGGTAAATCATTTCTAAATTTAAGCTTTGAATGGGTAAGAGGGAAAGAACTTGATACTTCATATTTGTTGACTTTTAATAAAATAACATTTTGAAGAGGTGCTTTCAGAAATAATACATAGTAATGGTAGAAAATGTGAAAAATAAAGAAATATCAGGGAAGAAAATAGAATCCCACATGACCAAGTTGTAACTACTATGAAACTGGTATATTTCCCTCAGGCCTATCACCAGGAGAGTATTGTATAAGTGAATGTGAATGTTTATTGTTTCATTTAACAAATATTTATGGAGTGGAAATTGTAGGCCAGGCACTGTTCTAGATATTTGGGAGACATGCAGCCAAACTTTAGATGGTATTGTCAGAGAAGTACTCAAAAAGAATATATTTGTGTATTAATCATTGATAATGGATTTGATTTGATATAAGTCACATAATTAATTTGAAGTGCTCAGTGATGTTTCCTTGCTACAGAAGGGACTGACTTCTGCTTCTGTCAGGCTTTTAACATAGGGACACATTGTCTCAGTATATCTCATGACCGGAGCTGATTTGCAGTTGGGCTTTAGTTTCTGTTAGGGCTTCTCAAGCTCAGGTTTGCCCTATGCCTTCTTTATCATTCTAACTAAAAGTCTGGGAGGTCTACAAAAAATACTTCCTGGTGGATCCTGAGCTGTAAATTTTGTCCCTTTAGCCCATGAGTCTATAAAATCTCTGCTCAGCCTCTCAGTCTCTCAGTCACAACTTGTGTATCAACAAATATTCAAGAGGAAGAGCAGCGTGGAGTAGCAGACTCATTTGCCTGGGCAGCCCTTTTTAGGGGGATCTTGGGCCCTGCGAGTTCTCAGTGCTGTGGTAGCTTCTTAATCAAACTCCATTTTTTCCATTTTTTTTCTATGTACTGTTAGCATGAAGGTTCAGTCACATCAAGCTAATCTGCCATCACCAGAGGGAGAAATAAATCCTCCTCTTTTCAGTCTATAACTTTATTCCATCCTGCTATTGTGACTGGCTTTCCCTCTTCTCAAGTCACACATGTCCTGTCTTCTCTGGAACGTAAATGTCTACGCAGTTGCAAAACATAGTTTTACTGTATAAGGTGTGGGAATAGAAGTAGGACCCAGGGAATTCAAATTATGCTTATAAAACACTCCACTCGTACTCTTCACTACACCACGTGCAGACCCTGATAGTTCTGAAGTTTTGCAGGTGTGTGTAGTTTGAATTGAAGTACTTCTCCTTCCTTTGGAGGAGCTTTGTTTTGTTTTCCTCTTTTTCAGTTGCTATGTTGGGTTCCACTTTCTCTTGCCTTTTGATTTCATTATATTGTAATTCAGGTTTAGGGATCTCTCCTACTCTCATCCAAGGGGGATCATGTGTTTCTGTTGTTCACTGACCTGGTTTTTCAGTAATTGTCAAGGTCAGAAGTGACTAAAAGGGATTTATTCTGCTGGTTTAACAATGAAATGCCCACAACATGCTGTGCCTGGCCATACACATGAATGAAAGGCTGTATAGATAGGTTTTCCTTTGCATGTGAGAAGTCTTCTTTCCGCCACTAACTACGCCTGTCACCTCAGTGGGAGAACTGACCATGAACTCTGTTTTTTGTGAGTTGGACCTAAGAAGACATGACAACTAAATGTAATGTGTTATCCTGGATGGGATACTATAACAAAAAAAAAAATGATATTAGATAAAAATAAAGGAATCTTAAATCATGAACTTCAGTTAATCCATAAATATTGGTTCACTAAATGTAACAAATGTATCCATACCAGTGTGAGATATTAATACTAGGGTAAACTGGATGAGGGTCATTAGGGAGCTCTCAATACGACCTTTTCAATTTTTCTGCACAACAGAAACTGTTCTTAGAAATAAAACCTATTTTGTAAATGTAGGCAAAAGATATAGGCATTTTACCCAAAAGAATATATGGATAGCAATTAAGCACCTGAAAAGGTACTCAGTATCATTGGTTATTAGGAAAATGCAAATTAAAATCATGGTAAGATACTGCATGCCTATTAGAATGGCAAAGGAAGACAGAGAGAGAGAGAGGAAAAGGGGAGAAAAAAGGGAAAGAAAAAAAAAAACCTGACAGTACCAAAAACTGGGGAGTTACTAACTGGAGCACTTGGAACTTTCATACATTGTCTGTGAGAAGGCAAAACAGCAAAGCCACTATGGCTGTTTGCAGTTTCCTATAAAATTAAAAATACATTTACCATATGATCCAGCAATGAATTCTAGCTATTGACCCAAAATATATGAAAACTAACGTTCACACAGAAACCTATATGTGAATGTTTATAGCGGCTTTATACATAATTGGTAAAAATTAAATCCAACCCAAATGCCCTTCAGTTGGTAATAGATAAATGATAATATGTCCTTATGAAGAAACACTACTCAGCAGTAGAAGGAAGCTACTCTTGATACACACATCAACGTGGGTGAATCTTAAATGCATTATACTAAATGAAATAAGACGACTCCAAAGGCTACATACCATGGAGAGAGATTGACTATCAAGGAGCATCACAAGATCATTTTTGGCAGGTGGCACAACAGTGCTGTATCTTGACTGTGTGGTGGTAGTTGTATAATTCTAAGCATTTGCCAAAATTTGTAGAACTATATACCAAGAAGAATATTTACATTATGCAAATTAAAAACTAAAAAGCAAGGAAAAGAGAACACTGGAGTTTTGCATTTCTCATAAAAGCTCCCATTTGTTCTATTCAAAAATGAGGACAGTTTAAAAATAGAATGACCCTGATATGAATAAATCAATAAGCCTCTGAACACTACATTTCCTTGCAATGTAGCACTCTTTTCTTTCTAACATAGTGATGGACTGGGTACATATTATGAACTTTTAACATTGCATACTTTTTAATTTACTCTTTTTAATTAATATCTGGACTTCGAAAATTCACAGAAAAACTACCTCTTACTGATGTTTCTATTCTTAGGCAAATTAAAAATATTTTTAAACAGAAGAAATCTTGTGAATGCGCTATTCAATTTATTTACTGACTTATGCAAATTTAAGTACATTCTTCTTTTTTTTTTTTAAAGATTTTTTCTTTATTTATTCATGAGAGACAGAGAGAGAGAGGCAGAGGGAGAAGCAGGCTCCCAAGGAGCAGGGAGCCTGATGAGGGACTCGGTCCCAGGACCCTGGGATCATGACCTGAGCTGAAGGCAGACGCTTAACCATCTGAGCCACCCAGGAGCCCAAGTTTAAGTACATTCTACTCTGACACTCTTTGAGTCTGTGCTCACATTAAAACATATGTTTGAGTTAATACTTCATTGTGCTAATTTTCCACATTCTTATTTCTTCTACATCTATTTCTCCCTAAGCTGATGCAGAAACAATATTTAATGTCTTTTCCTTTCAGAAAGATAATAGCGATTGGTTGTCCCAATCCTGCAAATTGTGCCATTGACAACTTCTCTGAATTTCAATCCCTTTCCAAATGCAAAATCTTGAAAATCCAATTAGAGGTGGAGATTATGCTACATTGATCTCAATTATGAGAGGTAAAACTTTAATCAGACTTTTAAATTAACAAGAAAATGAGACCTAGTGAACTTAGAAATCACTCAGTTTATCAAGGAAGATCGAGATTTATTACTAATCTACCTATTTCTAATTGTTGTATGATGATTGGGATGGGTAACAAGGACCCTCATTGATTCTTAGATTCTGTACTTGGTCCTGAAGAACTCTCTCCCTTCTTAGCTGCTTATCCGGATTCTATAATTCTCCGGGGAACTGTAGATACATCTAGAATATGTGCTAGTTCCTCTAGTGGATGCTGGCCCAGTGCCAGAGCTGGCTAGTCATTTAGAACACTTCTTTCCCCTTTTTTCCGTTGTCAAGTGAACTCAGATTTTAGGTGGTTCCCTAGCCACCTGACATAAAGACTGCATGTCCCGGTCTCCTTCATCGTTAGTCATGGACTAGGGACTAATTTATGATAATGAAATGTAAGTAAGATTCCTCAGGGAAGCAGTTTTCAAGAGACTGGCAAGCCCTTTCTCTGTTCTTTCTCCTTCCTGATGGCTGGATTCAGGACTAGAGCTCAAATAGCCATTTGGGACTATGAGTAGGAAGCCCAAGCAAAAGATGACAGGCCAATAAAGTAAGTGTTCAGCAAACTTTTTCTGGAACAGTCCAGATATTTTTGGCTTTGCAGGTCATACTGTCTCCGTATCTCTTCAGTTGTGCCGTGTAATGCCTAAGTCCCTATAGAGAATACATAAATGAATGGGAATGGCTACGTACCAATAAAACATAATTTATATGCAACTTCAGACAGTAGTTTGATGACCTCTGAAATAGAAGAAGCCTGATTGCTAAAATGGAAGAAATATCATTTAATTAAGCCCTGAGGACTTACCTCAGTACTTTATTCAGCCATGTGGAATTTGGCAGTTCCTCAAAAAGTAAAACATAGAATCACCACATGACCCAGCAATTCTACTTCCAGGTATATACCCCAAAGAATTGAAAACAGGGACTCAAACCAATACTTGTACACAATGTACGCACTGATGTCCATCAATGTATTAATAGATAAATAAAATGTGATATTACATACAATGAAATATTATCCAAACATAAAAGGAATGAAGTACTGCTACATGCTACCATATGGATTAATCTCTAAAACATTACTTTAAGTGAAAGAAGCTAGATACAAAAGGTCATATATTATAGAATCCCATTCATGTGGGATGCCCAGAATAGGTAAATCCATAGAAACCAAAAGCATGAAAGCAGATTGATGGTTGCCAGGGGTTGGGGAGATGGGGGAATGGAAATTAACTGTTTCAGGGATATGGAGCTTTAGTTTGGAGTAAAGAAATATTTTGGAACCAAACCGAGGTGGTGGTTGAGTAGCATGGTGAATGTACTAAATTCCACAGATCCTTTCACTTTAAATTTAACTTTTTTTAAAAAAAAATTTATTTTATTATGTTATGTTAATCACCATACATTATTACATCATTAGTTTTTGATGTAGTGTTCCATGATTCATTGTTTTGTTTGTGTATAACACCCAGTGCTCCATTCAATACATGCTCTCTTTAATACCCATCACCAGGCTAACCCATCGCCCCACCCCCCTCCCCTCTAGAACCCTCAGTTTGTTTCTCAGAGACCATAGTCTCTCATGGTTCGTCTCCCCCTCCAATATCCCCCCCTTCATTTTTCCCTTCCTACTATCTTCTTCTTCTTTTTTTTTTTTTAACATATAATGTATTATTTGTTTCAGAGGTACAGGTCTGTGATTCAACAGTCTTACACAATTCACAGCGCTCACCATAGCACATAAACTCCCCAATGTCTGTCACCCAGCCACCCTATCCCTCCCACCCCCACCATTCCAGCAACCCTCAGTTTGTTTCCTGAGATTAAGAATTCCTCATATCAGTGAGATCATATGATACATGTCTTACTCTGATTGACTTATTTCGCTTAGCATAATACCCTCTAGTTCCATCCACGTCATTGCAAATGGCAAGATTTGGGGGGGTTTTTGATGGCTGCATAATATTCCATTGTATAGATATATACCACATCTTCTTTATCCATTCATCTGTTGATGGACATCTTGGCTCTTTCCATAGTTTGGCTATTGTGGACATTGCTGCTATAAACATTGGGGTGCATGTACCCCTTCGGATCACTACATTTGTATCTTTGGGGTCAATACCCAGTAGTGCAATTGCTGGGTCATAGGGTAGCTCTATTTTCAACTTTTTGAGGAACCTCCATACTATTTTCCAGAGTGGCTGCACCAGCTTGAATTCCCACCAACAGTGTAGGAGGGTTCCCCTTTCTCTGCATCCTCGCCAACATCTGTCATTTCCTGACTTGTTAATTTTAGCCATTCTGACTGATGTGAGGTGGTATGTCATTGAGGTTTTGATTTGGATTTCCCATCAAGACAACATGGTACTGGCACAGAAACAGACACATAGATCAATGGAACATAATAGAGAGCCCAGAAATGGACCCTCAACTCTATGGTCAACTAATCTTCGACAAAGCAGGAAAGAATGTCCAATGGAAAAAAGACAGTCTCTTCAACAAATGGTGTTGGGAAAAATGGACAGCCACATGCAGAAGAATGAAACTGGACCATTTCCTTACACCAAACACAAAAATAGACTCAAAATGGTTGAAAGACCTAAATGTGAGACAGCAGTCCATCAAAATCAAGAGGCAGCAACCTCTTCAACCTCAGCCGCAGCAACTTCTTCCTAGAAACCTCGCCAGAGGCCAGAGAAGCAAGGGTAAAAATGAACTATTGGGACTTCATCAAGATAAAAAGCTTTTGCACAGCAAAAGAAACAGTCAACAAAACCAAAAGCCAACCGACAGAATGGGAGAAGATATTTGCAAATGACATATTAGATAAAGGGCTAGTATCCAAAATCTATAAAGAACTTATCAAACTCAACACCCAAAGAACAAATAATCCAATCAAGAAATGAGCAGAAGACATGAACAGACATTTTTTCAAAGAAGACATCCAAAGGACCAACAGACACATGAAAAAGTGCTCAACATCACTCAGCATCAGGGAAATCCAAATCAAAACCTCAATGAGATACCACCTCACACGAGTCAGAATGGCTAAAATTAACAAGTTTGTCAGAAAATGACAAACTCTCACTCTTTGCAGATGATATGATACTTTATGTGGAAAACCCAAAAGACTCCACCCCAAAACTGCTAGAACTCATACAGGAATTCAGTAAAGTGGCAGGATATAAAATCAATGCACAGAAATCAGTGCCATTCCTATACACCAACAACAAGACAGAAGAAAGAGAAATTAAGGAGTCGATCCTATTTACAATTGCACCCAAAGCCATAAGATACATAAGAATAAATCTAACCAAAGAGGCAAAGAATCTGTACTCGGAAAACTATAAAATACTCATGAAAGAAATTGAGGAAGACACAAAGAAATGGAAAAACGTTCCATGCTCATGGATTGAAAGAACAAATATTGTGAAGATGTCAATGCTGCCTAGAGCAATCTACACATTTAATGCAATCCCTATCAAAATACCATCAACTTTTTTCAAAGAAATGGAATAAATAATCCTAAAATTTGTATGGAACCAGAAAAGACCCCGAATAGCCAGAGGAATGTTGAAAAAGAAAAGCAAAGCTGGTGGCATAATTTTAACTTTAATTAAAAACTTTAAAACTAACTTTAATTCACTTTAAAGTGAACCATTTTAAATGGTTAATTAATGTAATATGAATTTTACCCCAATTAAAAAAAATACAACAGAAAGAATGAATTCTAACTAATACACTTCTCTTTACATGGCCAGTAAGTGTTCTCATATCACAGTTGCTTAATTATGTTTAATTAATTAAAACCAAGCTGTTTCCAATTGCACTACTGGGTATTTACCCCAAAGATACAAATGTAGGGATCCGAAAGGGTACGTGCACCCCAATGTTTATAGCAGCAATGTCCACAATAGCCAAACTGTGGAAAGAGCCAAGATGTCCATCGACAGATGAATGGATAAAGAAGATGTGGTATATATATACCGTGGAATATTATGCAGCCATCAAAAGGAATGAGATCTTGCCATTTGCAATGACGTGGATGGAACTGGAGGGTATTATGTTGAGCGAAATAAGTCAAACAGAGAAAGACATGTATCATATGACCTCACTGATATGAGGAATTCTTAATCGCAGGAAACAAACTGAGGGTTGCTGGAGTGGGGGTGGGGTGGGAGGGATGGGGTGACTGGGTGATAGACACTGGGGAGGGTATGTGCTCTGGTAAGCGCTGTGAATTGTGCAAGACTGTTGAATCTCAGATCTGTACCTCTGAAACAAATAATGCAATATATGTTAAGAAAAAAGAAGAAGAAGAAGGTAGCAGGAGGGGAAGAATGAAGGGGGGGAAATCAGAGGGGGAGACGAACCATGAGAAACGACAGACTCTGAAAAACAAACTGAGGGTTCTAGAGGGGAGGCGGGTGGGAGGATGGGTTAGCCTGGTGATGGGTATTGAGGAGGGCACGTTCTGCATGGAGCACTGGGTGTTATTCACAAACAATGAATCATGGAACACTACATCTAAAACTAATGATGTAATGTATGGGGATTAACATAAGAATAAAAAAATTTAAAAAAAATAAAAATAAGAATAAAATAAATAAAACCAAGCTGTTTCATGTAAATATATTTTGTGCATATTGTTTCCTGGCTCTGCAACATCTTACCTACCAGGTATGCCTAGAACATATCTGTTCTTGACTACCCAGCTCAACAATGACTAATGTCATACACATGCTTTTGACAAGTCTGACCTCCTTCAGGTAAAATTATAGGGCTCCTCCTTGTCACATTGTGTTGTCATTACCTTTTTACAGGATCTCTCTACATTAATCTGGGGGACCCACAATATCAAGAGGATGGATTTATAAATCTATATATTGCTGGCATCTGTGCTTGCTGGATTATAGTAGAAGCTGGATAATATCTCCTGAACTAATGGCTGAAGCCGTGCACCCATGCAACTTTTTTGGTTTTTGTTATGGACGAAACTACATAAAAGAAAATCTGGGTGCTAGCAATTGGTGTTAGGACTGGTCTGAGAAAAGGCCCTAAAATCGGTTTCTATAGCTGTCCAGTTGACAAGGAAAACCCTATCACTAGCTGTGAGTCCACTACGAGTAGCCTATGGCTACTAAAATTTGTCATAATTTCCCAAGGGTTTGGAGGGTTCAGAGGAAGTAGTCTGTTGCAATGTATTAGATGGGGTGGAGACAATGAAAGTCTGACGGGGATTAATCACAGATTTAAGGCTAGATGTGAATGTCAAAAGACTTCTAGGCAGAACATAAAGAAATTCATAATCTGAAATCATGGGGCAGAAAAAACAGACCTTGAGCTGAATTACAAGGGCAAGAAGGAACCAGAGAAGACTGAATTATCACTCTGGCAAGTCCGATATGCCACAGCCAGGACTATGGCTGGTTAGGAGTGGAACCCTGAGACTCAAGTGGGTAGGAAAACATCTGGGTTGATGCACTCAAAAACCATGGGGTTCACCTGAACCCCAAGACACTTCTGCAGTGTCCCATTTGTCCCTGACCAAGACTGGGCCCCTCGCTCTTGCCTGAAGAGAAAGAGCATGTGCACCCCTTAATATAAAACCCCACCTCCCCTCCCAGCCTCCAGACTGATAACTTAGGTTGGATAACAACCATACCCAGTTGGAGAAGTTCTGTCTGCTAAAGGAAAGGAGGAAACTGTCTTCTGAATGAGTTGCAGGAACTAATTAAGAAGTACTGCTGAGACCCAAGAGAGCATGTATGGGACTGGGGTCCAGAGAGGGATGGATCAGGACAGGTGGAACATGAAGTTGGTTAAGTGAGAGACTGTTGACATGGAACATTGCAATTATGATATCAATTTAACATCCAGGTAAGAACCCTGAGAGTTGGTGACTGAAATGCTAGTGCAGTTGTTGGAAACCCACTCTCAGGGAAGTGGTGATTTCAGGACCACCGTGATCGAAGATGGAGGAGGAGACTACGAGAAGTGATGTGCCAGAGTGACAATAGCACATGCAGCCAGAAAACCCACCAACATGAGAGGACACACAAGATCCTCCATGAACTAAAGTGGCAAGATTGCACTGCTAGGGCCCCATCATCACTGAGAAGCTCAAGGTCTCAGTTTGTTCAACGGACAGTGGTCCTCCATAAGCCAGGGCTGATGTCAGGAGATGCAATTACAGAAATGAGCTCATTGATGGCATTGGGAATGAGAGGTTTCCAGGGTAACAGAAGCCAGATGGCTGTCTTAATCATCACTACAAAATCTCTGGCATTCGAGATAACTGCCTTTTGAGAGAAGGCTCAAAGACGCTATTGACTTCTCAGTCCCCAAGGTGCCAAACTGATACCAACAAAAAGTGTTGTGATAGAAATATTTTAATCTGTTTAAGGGTAATTCTCCCCATTGGTCCATCCCAAATGTGAGTGTGGAGAATAATAGACATTAGACATCCTCACTGAGGGCCTACTAAGATTCTCACAGTGGGCTCTGCTTCACCACCAGAACAGGGAATCCTTGTTACAGCTCTCTAAGGATATGGTGTATGTTATAGACAGTTAAACTCTTAAATTCTTCACCCTTTTTCTAAATATTTTTTTTCCTTTTTAATCATGATTGCTTTCATTTCCCTTATGATCTAGACAAAGGAAAATGAGCAAGGCACACCCCTTAAAAGTCTTGGACTTGGAGCATGGAACTTGATATTGTCTCTTTGAAAAGATACAGTGAGTAGACTTTTACTGGTATGTGAAGTAATTATGTCATGTTAGATATGTTATTTTTTCTTTAAGACTTTATTTATTTGAGAGAGCAGAGCAAGAAAGAGAGCATGGGGGGGGAGGGGGAGAGGGAGAAGGGGAGAAGCAGACTCCCCGCTGAGCAGGGAGCCCAACACAGGGCTTGATCCCAGGACCCTGAGATCAAGAGGCGGACGCTTAACCGACTGAGCCACCCAGGCACCCCAAATGTGTTATTTTTAAATGTGTCTTAGGGAAGTATGGGCATGTAATCTTTGTGTTACCAAGGCATGGAATGTGGTAGAAAGTTACTGTCTTCTGTCTGGTATGCTTTCTACCTTCTTCTGATAACAGTGTCTTGATTTTCTACTGCATAATGACTATGACCTCACTTTCGCTCCCTGAGTTATGGATGGGTAGCTCCTATTCCCATACCCAAAGCTGTGTGTGATAGAGACTTGACTGTCGTTTCTGTGTGTATTATGAGTATGTAACCTGAGTGAAAATATAGGATCCCAGTCAAGGACTGTTTTTACTGGACTCATTAGGGAAATAACTTTTAAAACTGTGGAGCATCATTTGAGGAGACTCTGCATAAGAATGAAAACTGTAAGACAAAGCCTAGAGAAGGAAAGATGAGAAGTCCTATATCCTTCAGGCATTATTTGAGCATCTAGACCCAGCTGTGATTGCAGTTAGTTTTCTCTGGACTTAGAAGTAGGGCTAGCCACTTTTCTATTTAGTTTATTTAGTTGCTAATTTTCTATTTAGTTTAAGCTGTTTTGTGATAGATTACAATAAGTTGCAGCCAGAGTCTTGACTATCATGCTCTCTCATCTTATTTCTTATATACTCCAAATATTTCAATCATACTGAATACACGTACAAGATAGTTCTAATAGTACTTCATTTTTTTAGATATTTAAAAAAGTAGATATGTATTTTTCTGCATTGTTAGAGTCAATATTCTGCTCTTTGAATCCAGATTCTTTTTTTCCCATATGCTGCCTTCATTTTCCTCTTGCTCTCCCTCTCTGTCTCAATTTCTCAAATGATCTTTAATTGGGTAAACTTTCCTGAGCAAATAAGGGGGCTAAATTCTCCTGGGATGTCCTCCCTTTCCATTCGGTTGCTATGAAAAACACTCTTCTCACACCTCAAATAGGTGGGCTGGTTGACAGAAATTTAAACAAGCAATTCAGTGATCCAGTATCCTAAGGGAAGTTAGGAGAGAGCCAGGTCCTTGGTAATGCCAGAACTAACACTTTCCACTACAGTTTCTTCTCTGTCTTTGATTAAAAAACTGCACTAGAGACCAAATATCTATATCCAACTTTGGATTTGGGCTCTGCTCTATGCCAGGTACACATTTTGGCATGCCAAGAGATTCCCACTGTGCTGCACGCCTGTCCAGTGACTGTTCTCAGGCACACTGACTGGTCTCTACTTCTTTCACTCACCTCAGGAAACCTCAATTCTTCCAGTGCTGTTACTCTCTAATGTTGCTAAGCTTTTGCCACAGCGACATGTTCAAGTAGTAAGATCTGCCCTTACACTTTCCTGCCTGTGTCTTCAGTTTTTATCCTTTGACTTTTAAAGAGGAGTGCACCAAAATGGGACCCTCTCCTTTAATAAATTTCCTGTAATCCTACGTTTATATCAATGTCATCTCTTGGAATCTTCTTTCAATAGTGTCCCATTGACGTTATATTTAATATAGGAAATGCTTCAAATATGTTGTCTGTGAAAAGCATCTTTCCCTAATCTAATTCTTAGCATAGTTTCAGGACACCTCTTCTCCATTTAGAAATTTGGTTTTTTTAATTTGGTAGGTGAAGCCACTGGGTGGGTGTATTTTGAAGTTTGTGTTCATGTTCAGATCATACCTAGAAGTTCCAATTCACAAACAAAAAAAGTATTGAGCACTAAGAAAGAACACCAATGTTTTCTGAATTCACTCCTATTTAATAACTCAGAGTGATCTTTTATTCAATTGGCCACCCTGGTCTGTTATTTAAATTGCCTCTCTGATTTAGGCTTTGACTTTTAGTCTTGTTGAAATAATGTTAGTGTTGGTTTGTCTTGCCTACAAATTATTATTTCTTTCTCCAAATTGTTTCTGATAAAAAATTGTGTTCTGATGTTCCTGACAAAATAGCTTCAGTAAATACACCTTTCAACAATTCAAGTGCCTTTCTCAAATATCTTCAGTGATTCCCTCTTACCTATAGAAATAAAACCTGTTAAAAACATTGTATTAACTTCTCTAACCTCTTCTAAGTTTTTTGTATGAAATAAAATGCTTAAAATATTGCAAAATTTTATCCTTCCAATCATCTTAAAGGAGAAGAATTGGCATGCTGAAATCCCAGGTAGAATTTGGATGCTTAAAAATTCCACAGAATATATCCAACTTTCTCCCAGTGGGTTGTATTTTCTCTATAAATTGTCTCTTCGAATCTTGACCCTGTGCTTTTGAGAATAACAATGTTTTATTTATTCTTCAATTTCCCCAGCTGCAAAATAGCACAACATTCCCTTTCTGTCAATTGCTCTTTTTCCTTCGGCACTCAACACTCAGTTTAAGTATCTACTACTTTGTTAAAGCTTTTGTTCTCCACCCCAAGAAGGATTGAAGGATCTGTTTATCCCTTCCTTTTCACTATAACACATCAAACTACGTATCACACTGTAGAGTTATCATTGATCTACCTGCCTGACTTTTCCACCATGACTCAATGCAGGGAATATGTCTTTTATCTCTGTGCCCATTCTAAATATTAGAGTTCCTGGTGACAGGCCTATATTGAATGAAGACCAAAAGAAAGAAATTGTTTTGTATTTGCAGTCTGATAAGTGAGACTTAATGAAATTGAGTGTAAAAAGAAAAACAATATAATTTTGAAATACCCTGAAAAAAAAGGAGTTTAAATCCTGACACAGTCTCTTATATTCTTTTTTTTCCTTTTTTTAAAGATTGATTGATTGATTGATTTGAGCAAGTTGGGGGAGGGGCAGAGGGAAAGAATCTTCAAGCAGACTCCCCACCGAGCATGGAGCCCAACCCTGGGCTTGATCCCACAACCCATGAGATCATGACCTGAGCCAAAACCAAGAGTCGGACACTTAACCGATTGAGCCACCCAGGCGCCTGTCTCTATTAGATTCTTGACTATTGAACAATACTGAACAATAAGCTCATCTAAACTGAAAGAAAGAACAGATTATCATGGGAAAGGTAATGAGTATACATGCAGACATTCCCAGGGACAAAAAGAAATTTACATTAATTCCAGGACAGAGAGCTCAATCAGAAATGGAAATGTGTACAGTGGGATTTCTTCTTTAATACTGGACCAATATCCAAGGAAGAAGTAATAGATGTGAAAATTATTTGTAACAAATAGGAAGTGCCAGACTGCATAGCTAAGGGAGACAAATGCGAGGTAGCTAATTATTATTTAATGTACATTCTTCTCACTTGTACAAAAAGTTGAGACAGCATTATCTGCAATCAGCTCAGGAACAATGACAGCTTGGCACAAGTGAACCTAATCAGCTAGAGGTGGTGGTGAGACAGTGATCCTCAAGGAACTCTAAGAGCTCAGACGGGAAGGAGAAAAGGGGCCTCGTGGAACTGATCAGGAACTTGGCAGTGAAATCATGAAGGTAGAGGAGAATCAGATCAGTGTGGAGCAGAAATGTCAGTGACTTTCAAACAAATAAGAAAAGCTAAGGATAAAAGAGATCCTGTGCCCTGAGATTTAGAGTTCAAAGAACATTGGCCCAGGTGCTGGTTGACTAGGCTTTTAATTGCAGTGGTATCACTAACATCACCTGTGATTTTGGTAAGTAAGTAGCCTTCTTTGCTGTTGAGTCTTTCGATCTGTAAAATCAAATGTAGTAGTATCGCCTTTTAAATTTACCCTGAACCAATATATGTTAACAGCCAGAGTGACATTTGTTTACCAACTACAGAGTGCTAGGGCAGTAAACCTAAGTTTCTTTGTATGGTCATTAGCTTCAGAAATTTCCAGAAAAACTCTCCCAGCCCCAGCTACTCAAAGAACAGATTCTCTGAGCTCTTAGTTGGGGGAGGAGGGTTTTCCCATTTCCCTTCAAACTATATATTTTATTATTTTTATTTTATTATTTTTTTACTTTATTTCTTTATTTTATTATGTTATGTTAGTCACCATACAGTACATCATTAATTTTTGATGTAGTGTTCCATGATTCATTGTTTACATATAACAGCCAGTGCTCCATGCAATATGTGCCCTCCTTAATACCCATCACCGGGCTAACAATGAATCATGGAACACTACATCCCTTCAAACTATAATAAATACAGGAGCAGTCATACATATAACCTTATGGCTATTAACTTTCAAATATAGGGAATAAAAGTAATTATTTGTGATATTCCCTACTTGATAACCCCTACTGAACACTAACTATGTGCCAGGAATTGCAGTTGGGTGTAGAACCTACAGAAATCAGGAAAACCATAGTTTCATGTCCCCGAGGAATAGTCAGACAAGGAAAACCATCATGTAATTAAGGTTTAGGGGATCTGTGGGGTCATCAAGTCAAACATTTGATTTTACAGATCGAAAGACTGCGTCCTGTGAATATAACACTGCACATTATTGACCTTTGTTCTGTGCTGCTTATTACATTATAACTTTACTTATAGAAATATTTTAGAGGCACCTGGGTGGCTCAGTCGGTTGAGCGGCTGGCTCTTGATTTTGGCTCAGGTCATGATCTCAGGGCCTGGGATCAAGCCCTGCCTCAGCTCTGTGCTCAGCAGGGAATCTGCTTAAGGATTCTCTCCCTCTCCCTATGCCCCTCCCCCCACTTGCACTTGTGCATGCCCTCTCTCTCTCTCTCAAATAAATAAATCTTTTTTAAGAAAAGAAATATTTTTGATCCACACAAGAATATTCTCACAAGTTGTTTCTAGGGGTGAGTTGGGGGAAGAAGATATGTAAAGCAAGAAACATTTATTTCCTACACGTAATATGGATACTAGTTACACAGGATCCTCAGAGTACTCAGAGGAGTTTTGATTTGTGAATTTTCAAGGGTGGGTGAGAAATATGCTGTGTATTTTTTCTAACCTAATTTGACCATAGAACTCTGTGTTTCATTAAGTTTAGATTTCTTATGGCAGGTCCTTTGGGATATGTTGACTAACAATTATTTATAACAATATCTCATCTCTCTTACTAGAATAGGAAGTTCTTAATGGCCCTGCGCATGTCTCATCTATCTTTGCCCCAGCCACAGTCACTTCCACACTGCCAAGTACATGGTTGGTATCAAAAATAGTTGAATAATCAAGTGAA
Source organism: Neomonachus schauinslandi (assembly GCF_002201575.2). Taxonomy (NCBI): domain Eukaryota; kingdom Metazoa; phylum Chordata; class Mammalia; order Carnivora; family Phocidae; genus Neomonachus; species Neomonachus schauinslandi. Next base: position 40,637,100 of record NC_058412.1, on the reverse strand, counting down.
TTAGTAAATTAATAGGCTACAGTTGAGTTTTTCATCCTTGTTGAGTTCTCAGAGAGATATTTTCTGTTTCTTGTTAAAAAATTATTTATGGAAAGAAAACTAATCCTTCTCTTTCTATTGTTATCTTTTTTTGCTGTTTTCTTCTTGTCCTTTCATTCTCATTGAATTTGTTCTTATTTATCACCCTTTCAGATAGGACAAATATTTGAGTACCTGCTATGTGCCCAAAGATACACGCCATGTTTGACATGCATCATGACCCTCACTAGCCTCAACAATTCCATGATAGAGTGATTATTATCCTAATTTAAAGATGAGGCCATTATATTATGCTAAGTGAAATAAGTCAATCAGAGAAAGACAAGTATCGTATGCTCTCACTGGTATGAGAAATTTGAGAAACAAGACAGAGGATCACAGGGGAAGGGAGGGAAAAATGAAACAAGATGAAACTGGAGAGGGTGACAAACCATAAGAGACTCTTAATCTCAGGAAACAAACTGAGGGTTGCTGGAGAGATGAGGGGTGGGAGGGATGGGGTGGCTGTGTGATGGACATTGGGGAGGGTATGTGCTATGGTGAGCGCTGTGAATTGTGTAAGACTGATAAATCACAGACCTGTACCCCTGAAACGAATAATACATTATATTAATAAAAAAAATTTTTAAAGGATGAGGCCATGAGATTCACAGAAATTAAGTGAATTCTCTAAGGTATTAAAACTAAATAGCATGACCAGAATCCAAACCACAGGATATCTGAGTTCAAATCTCATGCACCTTTCTGCCAAACCATTCCCCTGAAATACGTAATTATTCTTTCTTTTTGTGAGTATGGAACATGCAGAAGGCAGGAGTACCTAATAAAATGTAAGACTAAGGCCTTTACAGGCACAAATGATGGAATTCTGGGCCACCAAACAGTGATAGGTGAAATCAAAGCTTCTGCAGAGTTATTCCATCTAACCTTTTCCTAAATGTACTTTTTCATTTCAAACTTCCCCCAGAGACTAGATTCCAGGTCATGCAGAATCATTTGAAATCATGTGGATGAAGAAATTTAACCACCAAATTAGTGTCAGACATTCCTGGATAAATGGTAAGCACTTTAGGGAGCTTCATGACATCTGTAACAAGATGGGCTTTTCAAGTGGGTGCAAATTTCTTGTTAGAAATTAGTTGGTGGAACTCTTGACAGTATTTATCTGAAATCTTATGAGTAGCCTATTAACCTAGAATTATAAATATCAATTATATATCATTTGCTTTTACAAAAATTTTTTATGCCCATTCATAATACTACTTCTCATATTTGGAAACTGAAGCCCAGAGCGAGTGGTCAACAGTGCTAGAACTAATAACAGAATAGTTGAAGTAAGGCAGGTTTTCCAACATTATAGACTTCTCCTACCCTAGAATGGACAGGAGTTAGAAGAATGGAAAGAAAGTGATTGCTTTATGCTATTGATTGAAGGAAATTAAGTTTTCTTCCCAATACTTCTCCCAATATGAATAAAATGTTCTATTATTATTTCATACTTCATGATATTTGATTTACTAGAACCTTATATCAATGTCTCAAAATTCACATCATCACCTATAATAAGAAAGCTGTTTGAGGTTTGAGTAGAAGAGAAGATAGAGTGGTTTCATTACACAAGCCAATTATGCTGAAAAAAGTGGTCCTGGGCTATTCCTTCAGCACAGACCACCCATGTTTTCTACCTCACGATTTGACTCCTCGGTCTACAATGGAATAGTTTAGAGGCTAGTACTTGGCCCAAAAGTGACCAGTTGATAGGCTAACCCATAAAATATGAGACTGTTTGAAGTAAAAGTTTTGCCCAACGGGTAAGTTAGTGGCTAAGTCAAACAAAATCGTTTCTTTCTCTTCATGTGTTTAAATGTTAGCTACTGTATCAGGCATGCTATTGATAACAACAATTATTTTATAAAATTTAAAGATTGTTTTGATGGTAGGACCCAGCACACTGACACGCAGATAAATGAAAAGTCAGAACTCTTCACTTCTCAGAGCTTCAAATGAGAAAAGAACCACCAGGTAGGGCCACAGGGGTTTGCATCCAGGGACGGGGGTAACAGCAAGTTGGAGCTTTAGGGGACAATTTGTATGGCAAATTGAAAGTGGTTAGCTAAGTTTCTGAGGCTTCCTGTGCATTGTCTAATTTGAATAATTTTGGTGGGCTCTGGATAATGGAGCTGTCCCTAGTTGTCCAGTGCCCAGCCCTAGAATTATTAGGGTGGCTGCATGAAGGCCCTGAAGTGTAGGAACTTTAAGAAATGTCCAAAAACATTTATTAAAAGCATTTATTAAAACATTTATGTAAAGCATTTATTTACTGCTCATGCAGCTGGAGAAGTTCTGCTGTTCTTGAATGAGCTCTGGTTGGCTTGGCTGCATGGCATTAGTTTACTTCAGGTCTGCTCCATATGTGTCTCATCCTTTGAGAACCTGAAGGACACTAGGGACATGTTCTCGTGGCAATAGCAAAAACACAAGAGAGAAGGTCCAATCATGTAAGTACATTTGAAGCCACTGTTTTTGCCTCATCTCTGCCCAAATCTCATTGGTCAAAGTTACACAGCCAAGCCCAAAGTCAGGGAGTGATAAAGCACACACTTTACCTCTGGTGGGAAAAATTGAAAAATCACATGGCAAGTTTGGATACCAGGAAGGAGTGAGGATTTGGGAACCATAACTCCATCTACCACAGATAAAGAAGAGAGAAGGGGGAGGGAAAGAAATTGAAGGCAGAATTGGTCATTGGAGACAAGGATGAGGGCAGGAGTAGAGAGATGTAGAAGCTCACCAGATGGTGTTCACTCAGAAGCATCCAGGAAGGATTTTAGAGTCTCCTGAGGAGGGAACAGGGTAATGTACTCCCCAGTCACTGAATATCCTGCATGACCTTCCAAACCTGAGCTTCCTTATGCCCTCTCCTACTTACCACTTGACATTATTATCATTCTTGGGTATCCTCAGGAATGCTTTCAAACACAACCTTTCTGTTTCCATATTTCTAACTGTATCTTTCTTAGTAAAGAGTATGGTCTTTTTGGTATTGAGTTGTAGAAGGTCTTTATATATTTTGGATGTTAACCTTTTATCGGATATGTCATTTCCAAAGATCTTCTCCCATTCAGTAGGTTGCCTTTTTGTTTTCTTGATGGTTTCCTTTGCTGTGCAAAAGCTTTTTATTTTGGTGTAGTTTCAATAGTTTAATTTTGTTTTTGTTTCCCTTGCCTGAGGAGACATATCTAGAAAAATGTTTCTATAGCTGATGTCAAAGAAATAACCACCTCCGTCTTCTTCTAGAAGTTTTTTGGTTTCAGGTCTCACATATAGGTCTTTAATCTGTGATGGACCCACAGTGTATAATGCTAAGTGAAATAAGTCAATAAGAGAAAGACAAATACCATATGATTTCACTTATTTGTGGAATTTGAGAAACAAAATAAAGCCAAAAAAAGACAAACAAAAACCAGACTCTTAAATACAGAGAACAAACTGGTGGTTGCCAGAGGGGAAGTGAGTGTGGGGGGAGGGGTAAGATAAATAAAGGGGATCGAGAATACCCTTATCTTGATGTATAGAATGTTGAATCATTACACTGTATACCTGAAACTGATATAACACTATCTGTAATTATATTTCAATTAAAAAAGAAGAGAGAGTATGGTTGATTCAACCCTGAAATTCTGCATTTGAGCTTGAATTTCAAGTCCCACTTTTGAGTAAAGAGGAAGATGGAATAGAGACAAGAATGCTTTACAGGGCCTCTTTTTTTCTATCCTGCTTTTGTATTCCCCTTTTGTTACTCTCCTTCCCATCAATCAATGCTGCCAGTCTTTCCCACTTCTTCCTGTCAATGTATTCTCCTCTGTTCTCACCACTTCTTTCTCCCTCTTTCATTTTCCAGGTCATTCTTTGTCTCTTTCCCCATCTTCTCCTATGTTCTTGCCTCCATTCTAGATCACGTCCAGATAGTTTTTTCCAATCTCACTTGTTTTATCTTACCTTTTCCTCTCCCTGCTTCCAAAACGGTCCCCTCAAAAGTTGTTCATAGGAGAAAACCATTAGAGTTGCTTTTAACTTTGCCATTTTCCATCATTATAAACGCTTTATGGGTTTTTGGGGGGCAGTTCTTGTCCCTCCAAAGTATGGATGGACTTTCCAGTCTCTGCCCAACTCTGGCCACTTATCATCGAGAGAAATCAATGTCCCTGCAGCCGCTGCCTAACCAGAGTGCAGGTCTGTCAGCTGCAGCTACTGGAGGGAATGGTTAAATCACTGCAAACTTTGAAGTGTGTGGCTGGGGAGAAAGGGTCAAAACAATCCTAATTTCCCAGGTGAGTGTTGGCATCACAGAAAAAAAGATCAAACAAAAGCGATTATGACCTGAATTGGTCTTCAGGGCCAGGTTACAGAGAGTCACCATAGTTTCAAAGAGCAAAAAAAACCAAAACAAAACAAAAAACTTTAACCCTCACCACCACCGTTTTTTTTCCAGGGGAACAGTGTCTTCCTGTCCTTGTTGCTGGTTGTCCTTGTAGAAAGAACAAACTTTTATTATTCCCTTGGACCAGGGACCTTTCATATTCAATCTCACAGGCAAACTATAGCTTTTTCTGCTATAACAGAGCCCTGTAATTACTGTTATTAATCTTAAAATCATGGGCTCTAACTCCAAAGACTTCTTGTAACCTGAAAGTCTTTCAAAACATAATGGTGCAAAAAAATAAATCACCCTTTCCAAGTGACATCTTAGCTTGGTAAATGCCAGCACTAAGAAGGATATAAACATATTCCCCAAACAGATACCATAAACTGGGAAATGACACAGAGTCAACCATAAACATGTCTTTGCCACAGCCTTGCTTAAAAATGTTCTCACTCACGAACTTGAGAGAAGCCTTTCAAATTGTATTTCAAAAAGAAAATCAATAAAGCTCCAAAAACTCTACTTGGCCGGAAAAGTTTGAGCCACGTCTACTGCATTTCCCAGTGGCATCCTTTCCCTCCTTTATCACCCCCATTTCTTTCCAGTCACTGCTCAATCACTGGGATGAGACAAGCACCCCTCAGTATCGATCAATACAGTGTGAGCCTTCAATGAAGAAGAGCAAACCCTTCTTCCTGAAGGATTTCACTTCCTGCCTGTCTGCTCTGCCCTGTGTGAAGGCATTGCAGTCCTTCCTATATAAATGGCATATGTGTGTGTGTGTGTGTGTGTGTATTACAAATACTCTCTAGAAGGAGAGAGACATTAAGCTGTTATCAACTGCTCATGTCACTTAGTAAATTAATTTATGTAATTAGAAGAACAGAATTACTAAGGGAATAGGACAAGTAGCAGACAAATATTCTGGTGGGGTAGGCAAGGAAGATATCTGGAACATGGGAGGGGACCCTGACACAGAAAGAGGGACTAGAACTGGGACTCGCTGGGGGATAAGAACCCAGCGATCTGCTCCCATAAGCTTTTCTCTCATTTTGGCCCATATTAGGCATCTTGCCTGCCTGTCCTATGACACCACTAAGTGCCTGTCTGCCTTAGCCGACTACCCTGAATGGGATTCCCTGCCGGCATACATTCTGTTTCAGATTGGGTACATGATTTTTCTGTATCCTGAGTATGCCCATTATTCCACTCCTACCCAACTATAGGCATCCTTCACCCATAGCTAACAGTCATTCACATTGGACTGGGACAGTATGCGTTCATGTCTTGAATAGGACATTGTCATTGTAAATGACAGAGCAGAGCTTTCAAACTCTTCAAAGCCAATATGCTGTGCACTTACTGACTTTACTCCACTACCTACCTCCTAATCCTTACTAGGGAATGATAAAATGCAGAAACAAGTATTGTATCTGATGATGGTGGGGAAGGAAGGAAGGAAGCTGGAAAAGCAGTTAGACCAGCTATTTTGGAAATTTGTTGATATGCTGATATCTTAAAATTTCTATTCAAAATAACTGAAAAAGAAGACTCATGAGTTACTATTTGTAATGAGTTAATATTGATAAAGACCAAGATCACTGTTTACCATTTAGCAAGTACTATATGAATATTTGCTTAAAAAATAAATAATAGCAAGTACAAAGTGGACACATACAAAAGGAGAGAATGTGCCAGGAATTAGGAAAGCAGTTTATAATTTGATAATGCATGGTTGCTAATTACTCGGTTCTCGGGTTAAATTTTGACGTATTTAAGTGGATGACAGATTGACAGATATAAGAAATGGAACGATTATGGTATTACTTTGTGGAACATGTTTCTCACAGCGTATGTAAGAACAAAATGTGATAAACAGTTTTGCAGATGGAGAAAGCTTAGTGATATTTTGGAGTCATTTTGTCTGTACCCTAGATAATAAGCATGAGATTTGGTATGGAATTGCCTGGTTTCCTTGTCCACCTGCAACAAATCTTAGCTAGCTAGATATGTTGATTTAATCTTTTCATTTATATTGTAATTCAGGTTAATATTAAAGTTCTCATACATTGAATTTACTCACCTCATTTCAATTTCTTTTTGTTTCTTGTCATTTTCTGCACTGAATTTTCTCGGAGCTTTTGTTACCCCCTTAGCTGAGAGTAAGAAAAAAATTTTTATGTTTATTTATTCTAGTAAAAATGCCATCTTTTTTTGACTCTATCAATTTAACATCACATTTTTCCCCTAACTACTTAAATCCTTTTCCTTTTTTGTAAATATGCCATTTAAATTTGTCAAGAGCTTAAACAGTACTGTTTGTTCAAAATATTCTTTATCTCCCCAAGAAAGTGTGCAAACTGTGGTAGATAAGGCATAGAGTTTGATATCTAATTAACTCTGTGTCTTAGTTCTACTGCCTCCTAAGTGTAAGATCTTATATATTACAATATCATTATTTTTTTTACTTATCTGCAAAAAGGAATAAATGCAATACTCACAAGATTTATGATAAGAAAATGAAGATGTGAAAATCTATTCTATAAATTTCTGATTTTCAAATGATTTCAATGAATATATATATGTATTAATCTTTATTGACTCGGAAGGCATTTAAAATCTCAATTTTTGGGGGGGACGCCTGGGTGGCTCAGTTGGTTAAGCGGCTGCCTTCGGCTCAGGTCATGATCCCAGAGTCCTGGGACTGAGTCCAGCATCGGGCTCCTTGCTCAGCAGGGAGCCTGCTTCTGCCTCTGCCTGCCACTCCTCCTGCTTGCACTCTCACTCTCTCTGGCAAATAAATAAATAAAATCTTTTAAAAAAAAAAACCTCAATTTTTATTACCATTATTATGATCATCAAATGCCAACATGTTGAATATGGTCAAAATCCAATTTATTTTTCAACCCTTTTGCCATGTACTAGGATACCTGGCTGATATAGTCATATCCAGAGTTATTAGGGATGTAAGACCATAAAAGAACTCACTACTCAGTTTGTAAGACAAAAGAAAACAATCTACTGAAGCCAGAAAGTTCACCAAAGATAATTGTTATGGCCTGTTTTTTTTTTGTTTCCCCTAAATTAATATATTGGAGTCCTAACCCCAAGGGCTTCAGAATGTGGCCATATTTGGTTATAGGTTCTTTCAAGAGATAATGAAGTTAACAATGAGGTCATTAGAACAACCATGCTCTAATATGCCTAGTGTCCTTCTACAGAAGAGAGAAGTGGGACACACACACACACACACACACACACACACACAGAAGACCATGCGAAGACACGGAGAAAATGGCTACCGACAAGCCAAGGGGAGAGGCTTCAGAAGAAAGCAACCCTGCCAACACCCTCATCAAACTTCTAGCCTCCAGAATGGTGAGAAAACACATTCCTGTGGCTTAAACTACCAGTCTATGGGACTTGGTTGTGGCAGCCCTAGTAAGCTAATACACTAATATGAAGCAGATGCAGAGTAAATATCAGGTGTCCCTAATCTTTATTGAGTAGTCTTTCTACCACATGATGCTGCTTCCCAATTTTAATTTTTAAAAAGATTCACTAATTAGGGGAATAATTACTTCAGTGGTGAAATAAGGAGAAAAACAATCAGCAACAATACAAAGATGGAAATACCCTGAAGGACTAGTTAGTTTAGGATGGCACCCAGTCAGATGCTACAGTGAAGCCAACATAGTTATCAATTAATAACTAAATATTCACAGTTGACTGAGGTCATAGGACTCACCTAGCAAAACCTGAAAGTGTCATTTGAATTCTGGACTTTTTGAGTAGAACTGGATCCCAATACATAAATTGGAATGGAATGGAAATAATCGTATAGAATTTAACAAATCATTAATAGAGATACAAGAGAGAAGTTCACAAATAATGTAGATGTAAGCATAGTAAAAGTATGAATCTCATATTAGTTATCAGGGGTAACAGTGAAGCTATTAGGCCCAAGGAGACAATGATGCTATTTGTAATGCTGGCCATATTGCAGAACTTGGTCTTGCTGTCCTATCCTGCAACACTCTTCTATTCCTATATGCCACAGAAGCTTATATCTTAGGTGGCACCAGGTCATACTGTCCATCTGGAATCACAGATAATATATACTAAAGAAGTATTTGTTTAAGGAATATGTAAGAGAATGAACGGATAAGAAAATAATGTTCGTTCTCAGCTAAAGTCATGCCCCTAGAGAGTACCACCACCAGAGCCTGAAACAAAAGGGAAGAGGAAGGAGAAAGAGAAGGGGAAAGGGGCAGAGGGGAGAAATGGAAATGGAAAAAAAAAAAAGAAAAGAAAAAAGATAAAGAAAATGCTGTTCTACCAATAGAGAAATGATGGAAAGAAAACAAAGCCAAGAAATTATTAGAGAGCCGGTCATGACTCATGGAGACAGCCAATCCTAAGTAGTCAAACTGACTCATGGGTTTAGTGGTAGGTGGGCTTCTGATGCACTTGAAGTAGTGAAATTTGAGCCACCTTGTGCTCCTGCATTTACAGCTACTGTTCAACTCTCTCAGTGTGCTCTGCAGACAGTCTCTCATTTATAGGCCTTCCATGACCTTTATGTTTGAAACTAAGTCTCCTTACAGCTTTTTCTGGCTTAAAATACCATTCAGCTTAAATAAGCCAAACATTTCAAAATAATGACTTCCATCCCACAAACAGCTATGGTCTCTTACTGACTAACCCACTGACCCAATGTCATTCTCTTTCATAAAAATAATTTGATATTTTAATGTATGTAAATACTATGGATTATTAATGGCTACTAGAAAAAACATGTTTTTCTGGGATACAGAAAAATATGTTTAATTATTTTGGACTCAGAGTAAATGACACAGATAAATGGCTTCATTTAAATCCATTGATGCAGTTACAAAAGACAGTTTGAGACCTTACATACACCGTGCAACTTCTTCAGTTTCAATTCTTAAAAGTAAGCCATAGCACTCAGTACTACACTGAGATTTGCTTTTTGTGCTGATAAATATTGAGATTGCAGTTCTCAGCATTTGAAGTAAAAATTATCCTGAAGGTTCTATAATGGTTGTTCAAGCCCCCCTCTCTCAAATCTGTGTGGACTGTGCCGATGATTTACCCTTAGATATTATGGAGAATCAATCTGTAAAAAAGTAGACTTTATTTCACTTAGATTAACTAATTTCATTTAAAATGAGTATATTAGAAAAGTTCCTTAGAAAATACTGATACCATTACATTATAAAAAAGAATGTATTAAACCTTTCCATTAGATGATGCATATGAAAACTTTTATAAAAGCTGCTGAATCTATGACCATATTTTAATGATAAAACTGAAAAATATTTTGATTATAAGCAAATTATACAGCAAACCGGCAGTGGATCAACAATTTTCTAGATCTCATGGGGTTTTCTCATATATATAGCTACTTTCGGCTGAGCAAATCTACTAAAGCAATTATATTCTGAGACACAATGATCCTTTTTATTTTTTTTTTTGTTGGTCTTTTAAAAAAATGCATTGAAAAGGCAAGTAATATTAAAATGGATAAAATGCATGAGATAGTAAAAAAAATTGTATAAATATTTATAAAAACAATACATGGGAATTTTAAAAAATAATAACTAAAATACAAATACATAACCAGAGAAATCAAAAGTAGTTGTTTAAAGTCCAGTATTTTTAATTAAACCAACACATTTTATTGTGGGCATAAACATTATTTTCCTGCAAGCAAAATTATAATTGAACATTTTAAAATGCTTCCATAAGAGGAACACAAAGTAGCTTATCAGTATTAGCTGAGTTCAGCTTCAGTTACACTTTGAATATACATGTTCTTTTCCCAGCTGTAAACTCCTGGAGACTAGGGGCTTTATTTTTTTATATACTTTTTCATAGACTCCACAGTTAATGAAGATTTGAGTAATTAGAAGGGTTAATTAGGCACAGTTTTATGTTGTTAATTATTGGAAATGCCAATATTCCCGAAGTGTTCTCCCACATAGCTGGCTATGGTTATCCAGTGACCCTGGCACCATTTTACCTCCTTGTATGAACACCAGAAATTGTAGTAGCCCAAGACCCTGGTTTTGCTTCACAGGGAATTGGGTTCAAACCTCAGCTCTACCCCTTTCTGCTGATGTGGTCTTGAGCAAGTTTCTTAATTCTGCAGTTCCAGCTGTGTTGGAGCTCCACAGTGAACTCAGAGGGGTACCTCAGGGTATTTTATTTTCTGAGAGCAACACAGTGATACTTGACATCTGTCAGGATCCTGGCAATTAGTAGCTTAAAGTAGTTCACAGCTTCAATATTAGATCACACTACATTCCTTCCTATGGCCTAACTTTGCTGAAGCTGGGCTTTCTGTGTATTCTGTAATTGAAAAGCAAAAACAAACAGGGGCACCTGGGTGGTTCAGTCCAGTTAAGCATCTGACTCTTGATTTTGGCTCAGGTCATGATCTCAGGGTTGTGAGCCTGAGCCCTACATTGGGCTCCAATCCCAGCTTAAGATTCTCTCTCTACCTCTCCCTCGGCCCCTCCCCGCAAAACAAACAAACAAATGAGTATCCTGTGAAGATCAATGTAGAACAGAAAATGAGATTTGTGTGTTTGATCAGATTCCAAGATTTAAGAAGCTGGGAGGTGCTCGATGGGCACACACATCCTTTTAGTAACTAATTTGACATTATTTAAGAAACTGAAATCAGTGTATTATTTTTCTTTCAACATATGCATATTTTTTTCAAACAATTACTAATTTGTTTAGAGCATAAACGCTTCAGTTGTTTGGCCTATAACTACTTAAAAAATAAAGCTGTTTGACATTCCGTTGACCTAGTAGCCATGAAAAAAATTAATGAATTACTAAGGCCACCGTGATAAGAACCTTTGACTTCAAACTCCAGTTCCCTTATCTTTAAGAGGAACGCAGTGCCAATCTTAAAGATAATTATGAGGCTTAAATTAGGGAACTTTTCTATAACTTTCTTGAGCTAAGAACTCAAGAAGTTAAAGATATTCTGTTTGTGGTTATTATTTTAGGTTCAAAAAAAGGCTACTAGAGCAATTTAGTTCATTTCTTTTATTACACATGGGTTAGCCTGAAGTCCTCAGTAGTTTTTTTTTTTCAGCTAGTACCTAATGCATCAACAGCAGAGCCAGGGTTAGTTAACAAGGCAACTTCCATTTCCTTATCTCTGCCTGCCTAAAACTGCAGCTAAGCAAATAAATCCAGATTTTTTTTAATGAACAATATTTTGTCACCAGAACTTAGATTTCAGTAAGTGAATCATGAAAAACCAAGATAACCATGTGTATTTACTATAAGAACCACCTTATTTGTGATGTTTTGAGCACAATCCATTTTAAACTCAACTATAATACCTACTGCACTGGTCCTGAAACCTTCAAAAATAAATGCATGGAGTAGGAACCAAGAAGGTCATTCAAGCTTTATCTAAGAAAAATTCAATTATGACCAATGAGCCATACGAGAAGAAATATGGAATACAGTGTTTGGGAAACGTTTTCTGTAGTAGGGATCGGAACAAGGTGTTTTCCCCTTAATTTTTATTTAATTTCAGATGCAACTTATTGGAACCCAATTGTCTGTAAGCATTCCTAAGATGGTTTCATTCTAATGAAGTCTCTCTCCCTCTCCTTCTTTTCTTCATCTTCAAAAAAATGTGTTTGAGCCCAAGGACACAGCAATACATGAGATGCAGCATAACTTTTACCTTTGAGGAACTCACAGCGTTGGTATACCTAGTTTTGAAAATGAATCTGACCAATATACGACTATCTAACTAAGACTAACAGAAAGTTTCATTTTTGAACCTATTTTTCTCATCTCATTCAAGCACTTTTAGTATGCCATGTTCAAGAGCTTGAGACATCCATTAAATGACAAGTGGCTTAGACTGCCTACATCATATAAAAGAGAAACCAAAAAGAGAGGAAGAGAACAGAGCTAGAGGGAATATATATGTTTGTCTCTGTGTTTGGATTTCATCCTGAGGGTTATAAAGAGCTACTGAAAGATGTTAATAAGGGAAATTATATGATCAAAATTTAGCCTTAGAAATATCATTTGGGTGTGGTATGAAAGTGGATGGATGTCTTGAAGCAAGAAGACCAACTATGTGGCTATTTCGGTAGCCTGAGGGAGATAAAGGCGAGACTGGTAATGAGGACAGGAGAGATGATGTTGTGTGCTCGTGGAACAGTCTCAGCTCTTCACTACCAGGTAGATCATTCCCTCCTGCTGTCTGTGTTTCTGCATCATAGCATTTTACAGTTCGTAGAACCCAGGAGGCCATAGCCAGGGAGGCAGTGCTCCACCTCCTGCCCCAGAGCCCATGTATTGAACTGACTCAAACTCTATCAATTTACTCTGGAAAGTAATAAATGAGTAAGAGTAATGGACAGGGCTGTCAACAGACATATATATGGTCACCTTCTATAATGACTATATTAGTGCTACTCTAAGCCACACAGTCTCTATCTGACAATCTGAAAATCCCAGTCCCGTGTAATAATTACACACATAATTTGATTTGGTGTTATCTCCCTTCTTCCCAGAACCAGAGCTAGGTTAGAACTTCCTTCTCTCTCGCTCATCTTTCCCTATTACTCCCTCCACACCCACAGGCTACAGAAGGTTTCTGATCCTGCCAGGGTAGAACCAAAAGAGAAAGGATGGGGAAAAGGCACAATCTTTCATGGTAGATTTTCTCATGATCAAGACTTTCCCTCATTGGGGGTCCTCTTACAGGTCCCTCAGAGATCCCAATCACTAGAGATCTTCCATATTTAGGTTTTAGAGAGCAAATGCACTCTTCCAGGGGTCGTTTAGTTTTCCACAGTCCATAGTAGCTCAGAGTTCATCTCCATCACCTCCCAGTAAAGCCAACATACAGGATGCAAGACAATCTCACACCTACTTTCTTTGAATGCAGCCCATCTCTAGTCCATGGAAGTATTCACATGACCTCTGTCCCTTGAAACTCTAGTTATATCCCAAATGCAGACTCTCTCTCTCTCTATCTGCCATCCCATCCCTCCCCTTGAGGGCAGAGGCAGAAATTACTCACAGATCCTTACAAACTCTCCTCTTGCTTTTAGAGTTTCAAAACAGGTAAAGATTTTAAAGAGTTGTAGAACTGATTTTTAACTATTACTCTTGTAAAACTGTTTGAGGCACACTTTCCAATTTTTGTAACCTTTTTGTTATGGAAAGTTTCAAATATATGTAGATAGATTGGTGTAATGAATCTCCATGATCTATCAACCTCTTTCACCAATCATCAACCTTTAGCCATCCACATTTCATATTTTCTCCACAATTACCCACCCCACTAGATTACTTTGATGCAAGTTCTTCAGCACACAATTTTATCCATATCAGTATATGTCTGTATTAGTTTTCTTTTTTTTTTTTTTTTTTTTTTTTTTTTTTTTTTTTTTTATTTTTTAAAGATTTTATTTATTTATTTGAGACAGAGAGAATGAGAGAGACAGAGAGCACATGAGAGAGGGGAGGGTCAGAGGGAGAAGCAGGCTCCCTGCCGAGCAGGGAGCCCGATGCGGGACTCGATCCTGGGACTCCAGGATCATGACCTGAGCCGAAGGCAGTCGCTTAACCAACTGAGCCACCCAGGCGCCCCTGTATTAGTTTTCTATTGCCAAGTAGCAAATTACCACAAACTTAGTATATTAAAGCAACATATATGTATTACTGCACAGTTCTATAGTCAGAACTCGAGGTGGGTTTGACTAAGTTCTCTGCTCAATGTCTTACAAGTCTAAAATCAAGGTGCTGGTCAGGCTGGGCTTTTGTCCGGAGGCTTGCAGGGGAGAATCACCTTCCACTCATTCAGGTAGTTGGCATGATCCAGTTGGCTTTAGTTCTGAGGTCCCCATTTCCTTGCTGACTGTCTGTGCCTCCTCTCCTTGCTCGTAGAGCTGCCTGCATCCCATCTGTGTCCCCCTCCATCTTCAAACCAGCGATTACATCCTTGTCACACTCCAAATCCCTCTGACCTCACTTCTTCATTCCAGTTTTGCCTATCAGCTGAAGAAGGATCTTTGCTTTTAAAGGGCAGTTGTGACTACATTGGGCCCACCTGGATAGTCCAGGCTACTCCTCTTGTCTTGAGGTCAACTAGTTAGTTATATTATTACATCTACAAAGTCCCTCTTGCTGCGTAAGGTAACATATTCACAGGTTGATATCTCATCATATTCACAGGTTGTGGGATTAGGAAAAGACATTTTGGGGGCGGTCATTTTGGCAATTCTGATTACCACATGAGCCAGCATGAGTGAGGAAGATGTAAAGGAAACCTGCGCTCTATACCCACCTCCACCTCTACCCAGGGCTCAATATGCCCTTCCAGCATTTCTGAGAAAATACATTTTGTAATTACTGGCCATTTTATATAACTGACGAACATCTGTGGATTCATCTGCATTTTAAAAAATAAACAGAATGTATTAAGAGAGTATAACCTTTGATCTGGGGTGGGGAAAGGAGTAGGGTTAAGAGGAAAAAAATGAAACCAAGAAGGGATTGTCATTACTATTTTATGAAGAGAGCATTACCATATCCCCATAACCATGCTCCTGCCCAGCCCCAACACTTCCTTTAAACACTGTGTGCATAAGCTCTTAGTTCTAGCTCCCAAACAGGTTTAGAGATGGTAAAGTAATGACACAGTGGGACAGTGCTGCTCCTTCTCATTGCTGTGGCTCCTTCCCATATCACAGCAAAGTGTCCTAAGCCGGGAGGGACTCGAAACTTGGTAACACGGTTGAACTGAACTCTCTGTGGTAGGCCCACTTCAAAAGAGTGAATTGTGCAATTTGGCTTCTTCTTTCATTTTCAACAACTATTTTCTTGCTTTGCAGTGATCATAAACCTTTTCCTCCCAAAGGATAAGCTCAGAACCATAATTTCCTTTGTCTCTTGTCAGAAACTTATCTTACTTACGTCCCCATCCTTCAACTAGTTTTGTCTTGGGATATCTGATGCCCTAATTCATGTAGCCGATAGTGGCTTAATGCATTACTCGTATCTCAGATGCCACATGGATGCTTTAAGGGGACAACGCAATGCCTGAAACCAAAGCTAAAATAAGCATGGAAATGTCAGGGACTCGAGCAGGCAGATTCTGGAAATACGTTGCAGCAGAGAGTTCATCATCTTTGTTCCTCCTTAGGTGAGGTCTGTTTAAAAAGTGCATTTTCCTGAACTGTAACTCAGGGCCTTTCATGTTTTGCCAGATGTAATTTTGAAAATATATTGTTGTTTGCAACAGCATCCCCTTGTATTTCTTCTTTCATCCTTTCACTTTTAAAAGTGCCTCATAAAAGTCAGAAACTACATAACAGGCATACCAAAAAAAAAATTTCTCTGACCCCAGAAATTCACAGTTTATTAAGAAAAAAACAAACCGATCTGCTCAATACAGGCTGGAACAAGGATTTTGAGATTAAGAGCCTCATGTTCCTGGTCTGAAAAGGATTTTCAGAACAAGGTTGTTCAGTTCTATAGATTTATGACATGGAATGAATGAGGAACAAATAGCTTTTCCTCAGTCCACGAGTTCTATTCATATTGAAAGAAGAAAATCTATTCAATTATTCCCTTTCTGTCAGATTGCCAATTTTGTTCTGTTGGGCTGATTAAATTTAATGTTTGAAAACGCCAAAAATATTTGAATAAAAGGGGCCAAATACACAGATGATTGTAAGTGATTTAAATTCCAGTGCGTTTTGCTTCACTTTCTGTGTTGCTTTTTCAAATGAGGTTAAATTAGAACTTCTGTGAATATTGTGTTTGGAGTTCTCAAGCAATATATCTCCTATTAACCTTGACTTTCTTAATAGTTTTCAGACTGACTTTGTCAGTTCATTTCTCACGGATGCATCCTGGGAGACAAATATCTACCCTGTTATTTACTCAGATATGTTTTGAAATGTTCACCACAATCTCCAGACATGCGGCCTCTTAAAAAAAAAAAAAGAAAAAGAAAAGAAAATGGGCTGCCTTTCTTAAGCCCTCTCCTGGATCGGCTCTGGACCATGCACTCTATCTAAAACCTTTGTCTCCTAACTGCTCTGTACTCTTCAGTGTCTTCCAAATCAATGTCAGCGAGTTGTTATTCATCACCTTCGAAGATGCCCAGCAGGCATTAGGCTCTGTGAAGGAATGAGAAGAAAAAGACTTTCAGAATTTCTTTTTAAAACGTCTTAAATCTTATTGAAGTAAAAGAAAACATACTCATGAAATATACATATTTTTTTCTAAGAAGAATGAGTGTAATCAAATGTTGATTGTGTGATTCTAACAGCAAATGTATGAGAAGATAGGAAGAGAGAGAAATAACTGTTCTAGAGAGTCTTAAATTGGATTTGGAGCAATGGGCAGAGTTATACAGGCTAACCAAAGGAGATAGATGTGATCTGCCATATATCAGAAAGATGGCGTAGGAACAGGGGTTATGTGAGGTCACGGGAAGATAATTATTTGGAGTTGGTACAAAAATTAAAGAACATATACTGAGCACGTCCTATGTGCCAGATACTGAGTGAAGCACTGAGCAGAGACTAAACAATACAGAGGTGGATTTGCCAGTTCAGGACTTATAGTCTAGCAGGGAAGTCAGATATTAATTAAATAGTGACTAGTAATGATCAATAAACCTAAGTGTGCCAGGTGTCATGAAGGAGTACAGATGCTAAAGGACTGTATGTTTGAGGGACTGAACGAAGGCCTGTGTGCCTGTAAAGGAGAAAGGGATGAGGAGGCTGGCCAGACATGAGTCTGGAGTATTTACCAGGGACTAAGGCATGCTCATCTCCCTTGTATATTTTGTAATTTATTCTAATGATAACGGGCAGCCCTTTGGGGGATTCGACACAGTAATAATCAGATTAGGTATGTTTAATGTTGGACATAAATTTAGAACACTAAATTCTGATGAGAGAGTCCAGTGCTATTCCCACTCCCTGGCTAATAACTATTTCTATTACTTAAGCCTTGGTCTCATCATTTGTAAAGTGCAATGTTATACAGGTCAGATGAGATCACATGAGTGAAAGTCAATTCTAAAGTGATGTTTGGTGTGCACATATGTGTGTAAAGGACCACTGCTTATTCTCTCATTCATCCCCGTATCATCAGCCCCTAAGAACATGCCTGCATCACACAGGCCATCATCCAGGGCCCAGTGAATATTTTTGCATTGAATGTATAAGTACATACACACTGCCACATGCATACAAATGTGTGTGTATGTACCTGAGAAATCCAACCTCCAGAATCCCTTCCTGCAAAGGTCATCTTCCTCCAGCTGATATGGAAAAGCAGAATTTGCATTAACATCCATTCCTGGCTCATTCTCTAATGGTCGAGGTACTACATAGCCACGGTTAAAAACTGATCCCATAAAATTTGTTCTTGTATTTTTCACCACTGTGATTGTGATTGCAACTGGCCCAAATCCCTGCACTAGACAAAGAATCCCATGTGTGGATCCGCAATGTTAGTGCTCATTAGGATGTATTACTCTTTCAAGCCACTGTTCCCAGTGGAATAGTGCCAGTTGAAGGTGGCTGAGACTGCAGAGAGCTTCTAATCTTAGCCATGCACTGTTTCAAAACCAGTCATTGCCCCACGTCCTTCTTGGCCTTAATGTTGAGACTCTGTCACCAATGCCGATTTTCTCTCCCTCATGAGAAATCTTTGCAGGGCCTCCATGTTCTCTCCTGCCAGTTAACCTCAACCACCTTAGAAAAAGTTCTAGTAACTTTGAATTTCAAAAAGGAAGAGGTTTAAGAGTTCAATTAATCACTTTCCCTCAGTGCTTTTCCTTGGCCTTGATTACAGGATACCTACCTTTTTCTCAGAGGCTAGCTCTACAAAGAAAAGGTTATTTTGAGGCAGACTCTTCACTAAGCCACAAAAGGTACTATTATTCAGGCATCATACTTGCAGCTTTCTAATCCCATATCCCAGGGTCTTCACTATTTGTCATATCACCTTTTAAGCACAGATTAGTTTACTTTCTTAAAACTCTATCAGTCTCAACCATATAGGCACTGCTACTACTTTTATTCTGTCTTTTATCAAAATCTAATTTCACATGCCCTGGATCCATCCTCCTTTGGAGTAACTTTATTAAGGCTGTGAGGTCTTCAGCTTCTTTTTAGGCCTCTACAATAGTTGTCCTCTATGTATGATAAACGTGTGAAATTTGACAGAGCTATTCTAATAAGGAACTGTTTCTGAGGCCTAGTTAGCAGTATCTATTTTGAAGTCTTCTTAAGGAGCAAACTTAATTCCCTCTACCTACAGATTATCTTCCCGGCTCTTCCAGTTTCTCCATCTGTCTTATATCTACATGACACTTTCGTGGACATCCAAATCTGTAAAATGCAACGGAAGTTCCCCTCCCTGATGGATGACAGATATGCCTGATAACACTCCTTCCTCAGCAGAAAAGAGTAATGGTGTCTTTTCATTTCTCACGAATGGCTCCTGTTGTGACAGTGGCGGGGGGGGGGGGGGGGGGTTGCATATCCTGCTGGTGAAGGCACTGGTGTGACTTAGCATCAGTGCTAAGGGATTTACCTGTTTTTCAACGTCAGTTGAGTCCCAAGGGAGACTTCTGAACAAATTTCCCAGCCTGGGGAATACATTCCCCTTGTTGCTTTTCTTTGGGGACTAACTCTGTCATTGTTCATATCACATTTAATGTTATTGATCCAGCTGGGATGCAGTGCTGATGAACTGATGTTCAAAGTTCTGAGAAGTTCATTCATAATTTGAAAGGTCAGGAATAAGGGAGTTTTCTCAAGGAAGTTCTAGATGCCATTTGCTTTTCAACTGTCATAAAACCCAGTATTTCCATTTCAATACCCACACAAATTAAAAATTAAAATAGTTTTAAAAGATTTTAGACAAATTCATGAACATAGATCCAGGATGGTCTATTAGGAAAACAAAGATGCCTAGTGAGCAAATCCCTGATGCTGCAAAATTGACTGGAATATAGTTACAGTCTTTCATAAATGTTGTTGAACAAATGAGCTTCCATCCTATTCAAGTCTGTCCATTTTTTTTTCTAGCAGAGTTTTTTTCCTTATTGCTTTGTAGAAGTTCTTTGAATAAGCTCTATATAAACAGATTGTTAGTTATATCTGTTGCAAATGTCTTTTTCCATTCTGGGGCTAACATTCTCAATGGTGTCTGATTAACAAATTGCTTAATTAGAGTGAAGTCCGGGGAGGAGGTAAGATGGCCACGGAGTAGGAGGACCGTAGGCCGGTCTTGCCCGTGGAGCACAACCAGATAACTATCAAATCATCCTAAATACCCCAGAAGTCGGCCTGAAGACAGAACAAACTCCACAACTAAAGGGAAAGAAAAAGCCTCATGGAAGAGGGTAGGAAAGGCGGAGACATGGTTTGGGGCAGAAAGGGATCATCCCTGCTGTGGCGGAGAGGGAGCCGGGGTCGCAGAAGCAAGAGAGAGATACGGAGAGCGAGAGAAAGAGTGAGAGAGGCAGAGGAGCGCACAGGGGAACCCGCAAGAACATTTCCCCCAAAGCCATTTGCTGGGAAAAGGAGAGGGGCTGATTTTCGCGAGTTTTTGCTGCCAGCGAGGCTTGAAGCCTGGAGTTTGAAAGGTCGGTGGGCTTGGCGGGCCTAGGGCCCTGCTCCCAGGGAGAAGGCAGGCGAACACCCCGGGGGGCAGAGGGCATGGGAACAGCCATCTGAAGAGTGCCTGTGGCACACGGCGGGGAGACGATTTGCCCTTCTTGGAGGAGGCGCGGGGAGGTAGTATCCCTGGAGAGGCCTCTCTCGGCACACAGGCGCTGCCTGGCGCCATTCCTCTCCCCGCCCCGCAGCAGAAGCACAGACGCACCAGCAGGAGGCAGCACTGGGCCAGCACGGGCTGCCGCCCTCGCTTCCGCCAAACCCCACTTCCCTGCAGCCTGGTGAGACTGTCTTTCTAGGTGAAGGTCGTCTCAGTCCCAGCGCAGTGAAACCCTCCCCCAGAAGACCAGCGCAGGCCCCTGCCCGCGTCCTGTCCCTAAAGCCTGGGGTTGGAAAAGTCAGCAGGCCTGGCTGGGACAGAGGCCGCAGGGCACCGCGCCGCTCCCGCTCCGGTGAGGAGGCAGGCCCACAAGCCAGGGGCGCACGGCCCGAACCAGCGCTCTGGAAAAGGCCTGGCACACACTCACGGGAGGTGATTTGTTCTTGTCAGAGTGCTTTCCTGAGAGGCCTGTCTCAGGCGGTCCAGCGCCAGACGCCGGGCACTACCCACCCTCTGCTTCCTAAAGCCATTTCTCTCCAGAGTGGGAAACAAACAGACTGTTTTGCACCCAGAGGAAGGCAGAGACTTAGGCAAAACGCCAAGACGGAGGAACTCATCCCAAATGAAAGAACAAGATCAAGTCATGGCCAGAGATCTAAGTGCAACAGATAAAAGTAATATGCCTGATGGAGAATTTAAAGCAATAATCCTAAGGATACTCACTGGGATTAAGAAAAGAATGGAGGACTTCAGGGAGGCCCTTACCACAGAGATAAAAGAGTTAAAAAAAAATCAGAAATGAACAATACAATAACTGAGATGGGAAACAGGCTTGATGCAATGACCATGAGGCTGGAAAGAGCAGATTTCTCCACAGACAGTTGGCAAGCCAGAAGGGAGGGGCGTGAGCTATTTGACCTGCTGAATGGGAAGAAAACTCTGATGGCAAATGGTAAGATTTCTTTTTTTTTTTTGATGGTTGAGTAATACTCCATTGTCTATATATACCACATCTTCTTTATCCATTCATCTGTCGATGGACATCTTGGCTCTTTCCACAGTTTGGCTATTGTGGACATTGCTGCTCTAAACACTGGGGTGCAGGTGCCCCTTTGGATCACTATGTTGTATCCTTTGGGTAACTGCCTAGTAGTACAGTTGCTAGGTCGTAGGGTAGCTCAGTTTTTCACTTTGGGAGGAAGCTCCATACTGTTTTCCAGATAAATGTGGAAATTAAGAAACAGGGGCGCCTGGGTGGTTGGTTAAGCGACTGCCTTCAGCTCAGGTCATGGTCCCAGGGTCCTGGGATCGAGCCCCACATCGGGCTCTCTGCTCAGCCAGAAGCCTGCTTCTTCCTCTCCCACTGCCCCTGCTTGTGTTCCCTCTCATGCTGTCTTTCTCTCTCTCTCCCTGTCAATTAAATAAATAAATAAAATCTTAAAAAAAAAAAAAAGAAATTAAGAAACAAAACAAGGATCATGGGGAAGGGAGGGGAAAAAAAATTAAGACGAAAACAGAGAGGGAGACAAACCACCAGAGACTCTTAACTATAGGAAACAAACTGTTGCTGGATGGGAAGTGGGCAATGGAGTTACTGGGTGATGGGCATTAAGGAGGGCACTTGATGGAATGAGCACTGGATGTTATATGCAACTGATGAATCACTAAACTCTACATCTGAAACTAGTAATATGCTATACGTTAATTAATTGAATATAAGTTAAAAAAAAAAAAAGAATGAGAAATATCCTGCAGCCAAGAAGACTCTATTTAGGAAGTACACCATTCAGAATAGGAGAGATCAAGAGTCTCACAGACAAATAAGCACTAAAGGAGTTTGTGACTGCTAATCCAGATCTTAATTATTATTGTCAAATGGATTTCTTGTGAAATGTCGTTTCCCATTCTATTTTTTTTCTTTTTGGATGATAATTATTACATAGAATGCTATCCTTTTTTTGTTTTGTAGGATTTATTTTTCTGTTACCTAATAAAATTTTTTCTCTATATGTACATAAAAAATTATAGTGAAGTCCAAAATATCAATATTTTCTTTCCTGGCTGATGCTTTCTGTGTCCTATTTATTAAATATTTTTCTACCTGAAGTTGATATTCACCTATGTTATCTTTTTGAATTTTCATTGGTTTTATGTTCACATTTAGATCTACAATCTCTCTGGAGTTCATTTTTTAGTATGATCTGTGGTAGCATTCAAACTCATTGTTCTCCATATGGATGTTCAGTTCAGCTAGCAGTATTGATTGGAAAGACCATTCCTTTCCTTGCTGATCTGCTGTCACATTTTTACTATATCCATGTGTTCAAATATGTGAATATATGTTTATAGACTCTCTTACTCTGTCCCATGATCTTTTTCTTTTTTTACGTTTCGACCTATAACCTACTGTTGTACCTATAATATCTGTGATATCAGTGTCTTAAGAACTATAGCTTTGGGGCTCCTGGGTGGCTCAGTCAGTTAAGTGTCTGACTGTTATTTCAGCTCAGGTCCTGATCTCAAGGTCATGGGATCGATCGTTGGGCTCAGCGCAAAATCTGCTTCTCCCTGTCCCTCTGCTCCTCCTCCAGTCCCTGCTCGCTCTCTCGCTCTCTCTTTCTCACTTTCTCTCAAATAAATAAATAAAATCTTTAAAAAAAACTATAGCTTTATAATTACTCACTATCTGATAGCGTAATTCCACCAGTTTTGTTCTTCAAAATTTTTCTGAACTTACCTTGGGCCAGTGCACTCCATATGCACTCTAGAATTCTTTTGCCAGTCTCCCCCTTTCCCAAATATTTAAACTTTGCTTGAGATTTCATTGAATCTGTGGATAAATTGATTGGAAAATTACACCTTTACAATATTAAGTCTTTTGAACCATAAACATACCATCCCTCTATTTATTTAGGTCTTATTTAAGTTCACTTAGCAATGTTTACCATATTATATATATAAAACTTACACATACTTTTTAGAAACATTCTAGTTATCCGAGACTACTACAAATGGCATAATTTAAGTTTTTCCTTTTGTAAGTATGATTTTTGAATTATTTATTCCTGGCATATAAAAATACTGATTTTTATATTTCAAACTTGTAAAAAGTGACTTCTTAATTTCATGTATTAATTCTAAGTTTATGATTTTTCCTGTTTTATACATACAGTGTCATCTGTATATAATGATAGTTTTATTTCTTCTTATTTAATCTTTTTAACATTGGTTATATTTTCTCATTTTATTGCTTTTCTTAAGATACCCAGAAACCATAAATACAAGTGATGAAAACAGCTACCTTTGCCACTTTCTTGATCACCGAAAGAGTTTATATTTCTTTTTTTTTTATTTTTTTTTTAAAGATTTTTTTTTTTTATTTATTTATTTGAGAGAGAGAGAATGAGATGAGAACACATGAGAGGGGATAGGGTCAGAGGGCAAAGCAGACTCCCCGCCGAGCAGGGAGCCCGATGCGGGACTCGATCCCGGGACTCCAGGATCATGACCTGAGCCGAAGGCAGTCGCTTAACCAACTGAGCCACCCAGGCGCCCGAAAGAGTTTATATTTCACTAGTGAATATATTAATAACTGTACAGAAGTCCCCCCACCCCCCCCCCGTATCCATGGGGGATATGTTCCAAGACTCCCAGTGGATGCCTGAAACTATGGATAGTACTGAAGCCTACATATACTATGTTTTTTCCTGTACATACACACCTATGATAAAGTTTAATTTATAAATCAGGCACAGTAAGAGATTAACAACAATAACTAATAATTATAACAATATAATGCAATAAAAGTTATGTGGATGTGGTCTCTCTCTCAAAATATCTCATTATATTGTGCTCACCCTTCTTATTTGTGACAATGTGAAATAATAGAACACCTTTGTGATGAGATGAAGTGGGGGTGAATGACATAGGCATTGTTACTGACTTTGTGACCATAAATCAGAAGGAGGATCATCTGCTTTCAGACCACAGTTGACCACAAGTGATTAAACCATGGAAAGCAAAAGAATGGGTAAGAGGTGGGGGTTGGGGGTGAATACGGTGCTCTGTTCAGTGGTATTTGGGTTATCTACTCGCTATGCAGTTTAGTGATATATGAGTGAAATGCTGTGTTTCGTTGTGCCCGGTGTATTTGCTACTTTGGTCAGTGATAGAAGAGTGGGATATTGAGTTAAAACATACAAGTGTGTGCGGCACTGTGCTTAGTAATGTTACGTGAGACACGGCATTTAGGGTTGCACGGAGGCTGTGCTAACCTGTTTGATGACATATGTCTGAACCCCTGGACTCAGTGATTTACGTGCTGTTGTATAGGGATACATGTGTCATACGTATGTGTGAGACAGCCCCTTCGGGGTGCCTGGTGTGGGTGGTATACTTCTAGAGAAATGTCCGCTACAGTGTTTCCTTATACATGTGTTGACTGGTGTGCATGCTACTGTGTTTAGTGGTGTATTCGTGCAGAACATTTAGAGCGCCCGTCTTCTGTGATACTTTGTTTAGTAGTGATATATTTGTGAGCCACTGTGCTCATAGTGCTTGATGTGTGCGAGTGTTCCAGTGATACACGAGTGAGACCGTAGTGCATGGTGTGTGGGCTGCTGTGTTTGGCTGAGTAGAAGCAAAATACTGTGCAGATATGACTGGTGTTTGCTACTGTGTTCAGCGATGTGTGTGAGCGAGTGTGTTTCGTAGTGCCTGGCATGCTTGCAGCTTGGTTCAGTGACATATGTGAGAGACCCTGTGTCTAAGGATTCCGGGTGCATTTGGGGCTGCCTTTAGTAATATCGTTTGAGACACTGTGTGTGGTGATGACTCACGCTGTGCTACTCCCCGTAGTGTGAGGACTTGGGCTCAGGGGTGTGTGTGCTGGTCCGTTCCGTGATACGTGCGTGAGACACTGCGTTTCATGCTGCTTGTGTATGTGCTACTCTGTTTAGTGTTACATACCTTTATATTTGAAGTGAGTTTCTTTTTTTTTTTTTTTTTAAGATTTTATTTATTTATTTGACAGAGAGAGAGCGAGAGCAGGAACACAAGCAGGGGGACTGGGAGAGGGAGAAGCAGGCTTCCCGCCGAGCAGAGCAGGGAGCCCGATGCGGGGCTCGATCCCAGGACCCTGGGATCATGACCTGAGCCGAAGGCAGACGCTTAACGACTGAGCCACCCAGGCGCCCCCATTTCTTTGTTTTTAACGATTTCACTTATTCATTTGAGAGAGAGAGAGAGAGCACGAACGGTAGGGAGGGGCAGAGGGAAAGGGAGAAGCAGGCTTCCCGTTGAGCAGGGAGCCCGATGTGGGATTCGATCCCAGGACACTGGGATCATGACCTGAGCCTAAGGCAGACGCTTAACGACTGAGCCACCCAGGCACCCTTGACGTGAGTTTCTTATAGACATCAAGATATCACATAGGTGGGCCGTTATTTTTTCAATTCTCACTTCAATCTTTGTATTTTAATTGCTGTATTTAGACCATTTATTTACATTTAAGGTAATCATTGATAGGTTGGGGATTAAATCTGCTATTTTATTTTTTGTTTTCTCTTTGTTCTTTTTTATTTTGATCCTTTCTCTTTTTAGTTACTTCATGTGAGTTCCTGGAATATATTTAGCACTACATTTATTTTATATATAGTGTTTTTGTATAGCCAAGTGAAGTACAGAAACCTTACCTCCTTTTACATCCCTTAACCTCTCTGTTTATAATTTAATTCTGTTAAATATTTCTTCTTTATATGTTTAGAAAAATATCAGACAGGTGTATTTTTCCTTTATCACCAAACATAAATTAGAAAACCCAAATACAAAAGAAAAGTCTATTGCTTTTATCCATATTTTTGTTTATCATGTTCCTTATTCTGTGATGTTCCAAGATTTCTTTTTTACTGCTTTCTTTCAGTTTAGATAACTTCCTTTAAGCCATCTTCAGGGAAGGCCTGCTGACAACTAATTCCCTTAGTTTTCCTTCATCTGAGAATATTTTGATCTCCCTCTCTTCCTGATGTTACTTTTGCTGGTTATAGGATTCTGGGTTGACAGGGTTATTTTTCAACATTTGAAAAATGTTTAGCATTTGTTTCTGGCCTTCATAGTTTCTGATGAGAAATCTACCACTAGGGTTCACTCAGCTTTTTGAATCTGTATTTATGACTTGCCAAATTTGGGAAATTTTCAAGCATTATTTATTTGAATACTTTTTCAATGCTGCCCTCTTTCTCCTCTCTTTCTGGGACTTTGAGGCCATAAATGTTGGATCTTTTGTTACCGTCCCACAAATCCCTAAGGCTTTTTTTCTCAGTCTGTTTTCACTCTGTTTTTTCAAATTGAGTAATTTCTTTTGTTTATCTTTCAATTCACGGATTTTGCCTGTTCTCTTTCATTCTTCTGCTGAGACCATCCGTTGAGGTTTTTATTTTAAATATCCAGATCAGAGCTTTGGAACCTGCCCTCTCAGAGCAGAACTCCTAGTCCTAAAGATCCACCTCTGGGCTAACTGTGGTGATATTGTAACTTAAAATCAATTAGGATCCAAGCAGATTTTCTGCAGTACTATCTAATATCCGTACAGGGCCTTTTATAAATGATTTTTTTTTATTTATTTATTCATGAGAGTCAGAGAGAGAGAGAGAGGCAGAGGCAGAGGGAGAAGCAGGCTTCCCGCTTAGCAGGGAGCCCGATGCGGGACTCGATCCCAGGACCCTAGGATCGTGACCTGAGCCGAAGGCAGACGCTTAACCATCTGAGCCACCCGGGCGCCTCATACAGGGCCTTTTCAAATCCAGTACAAATACTTCTTTCTCCTCCGCTCTTGTCATATGAACCAGCATCCCTAACACTAAGTTAAACCAATAATTGATCCCTGAATTGACACTTGAGTCCACTGGTTCAGCACCATTGATAAAATGGGATCTCTGAATATAACAGCAGAAAGATGAGGAATATCAGAAAATATAGCTTCATCAGAATTAGCAAGCCATTTTATGGAGGATGACAAAAGATAAGTCAGGAATGGTGACTAACAGTAGGTATTTGATCAAGAGTTGGCAGAGAAATTGGCATTTCAGGAAGATATAACACACTATTTCTGATGTGCCTAATTACACCTGGGGAGGAACTTAGAACAAGGAATGATACAGACTCAGAATTAATTTCACATTGGAATTGTGTCTTTCTTCTCAGATGATCACTAGATAGTTTACAAATCTGAAATTTCCTAGTGGACAGCAATTCTTACAGAATCCTTTCTCCACAGGTCAGCAGTGAGAAAAATAATCTTCTTCTTCCAGTTGGAGGATATATATTTCTATATATATATATAGAGAGAGAGAGAGAGAGAGAGGTGATAGATCAATAGATTTCATATATCTGTGTATGAAAATAAAAAAAAAGAAATCCAGTTTGCTCCTATTTACTCAGTTATGGCATTTGCTTATAGTGCATGTAATTTATCTATTCAATAAATGATGCATTTGACACCTTCCAGGCACGGTCATTTTTCAGCTGTCTTGTCTAATGTTTTCTAATTTTTGATCTGCTTCTGTGTGTTCAGAACTCTAACTGGTCAAGTTAATGCTGTTCCGGGTCGTTTATTTACAAAACAAGCCCTGTTCATAGATTAATCGTTAGATGCCTGAGACCATTGATCTCTCCACCAGTTTACAGATTTCAGTGCTACACCAAGATCTTTTCCTTCATTGCTGTTGGTGTCTCCCTCCCAGACATTTCTTTCTACTTTTAGTTTCTTAACTTCACAGTATTTATTATATCTCCTCCTCTCTTCACATTCATTTATAACAATCCTCCCTTTAGGTATCTTCTTCCTTCCCTAGGACCTACATTAGAACAAGAGGTGTCAAAAATTGATCCTAATTTCAAATGAAAAAAAGACTTAAGTGAATCTAAATTTTATTTTAAAACTACATTAGGAGTTTCAGGACTACATGTGGATTTAGAGAGGGAGCATAAAGAAAAGTGGTGAAGGAAGGACAGTGCTTACTTATACTTCCTGGGAACACAGTGGATCAGCCCTTTGCTAACAATTTACTTACATTATTTCATTTAATTTTAACAGAAAATTGGGTTAAAATGTAGAAACAGAAGTTCAAAGTCCTTATTTATTCTCTCCCAAATCATACTGTTAGTAAAACTGGTATGGGGATGACTACTAGAATTAAATATAAACAATTAAGTTTCCAGCACCCTGATAAAATGCGTAATATTGGTTAAAACACTATTTCACTTCTTTGGGCCTTATTCTCCTCAGCTATAAAGTCAGTATTGAGTATGACATGATTTCCTTCTCAGCAGTGCTTTAAGTATAATGAGATGCTTGCACTTTATCTCAGTTTGGGCCAGTTTCCCAAAAGGATGAGCATAAAGTAATATGGCAAACATTCTCATATTAAAAAAGTATGGGCTTGACATACCATGTAAGACTTGCGAAGAAGATAACAAAAGACTAGCGTTGTTGTTGGTTTTTTATAACCCTTAGTTCTATACTCATCTCATACTTACAGAATTGTTGAAGTTGAAGGATCATGGAATAAGGATGTCTTTGGAAAAAATGTGCGATATAGGGAATGGGAAGGGGCGCTTCTCTCTTACATCAAAGTCAAGGTGAAAACTTTCAGTGGACCACACTAGACCTTGAGCTGTGAATGCTGAAGGCCCTAAGACTGAGGAGGGCTAAATATGAAAGACTCTTCCTGGCTACCTGCTTTTGTGGCAGCATATGAAAAGAGGTCTGCACGGGGGACTGACTATGTTCCTGGAGTTTATTGGAGAAAAGATAGAAAATCTTTGAGCCAAACACTCCTTAGGTTCTCCTGAAGCCAATCTAAGCACATTGTCCAAAAGAAGTTCCTGTAATGAATCCAGTAGGGAACTGAGAAAAACTACTGCTTGAAAAACGATGTGTGATTTTTCAGGCCCAACCATAGGCAATTGCAGAGGCTTTACCTGGCAGGACTCACAGAGGGAAGCTGGCCTCCCCACACCAGATCTGGTGCACAGCTGGTATGTTAAAGTCTCTGAAGGGAGTTGTAGTCAAGGCCTCAGGCCCCTGGCCAGCTATGCTTTTATGCATATTTGCGTTCTGAGCCCAGGCACCAAGGTTCACACATGTCTTTATCTGGAGCCTTCCCCCTGCTGAGGCCTTCCTTGGGTGCCTATGCAGAGATCTTCTTGCAGCAGATGGAGATGGTGGTGCTGAAGAAAACTCGAGGGTCGTTTTCCCCCACTCTGACACAATATTCAGGACTCCTCTACTAGCTCTCCCTTCCCCCCGCCTCAGAGAGTTAGATTGTAAGTAAAACAGTAATAGCCTAGCCAGTTAAAGAGAGTGATCAAATGAAAATCAAACCAAAAAATATAGCTTACAAAGGCTCTCCAGAATCCAAATGTGAAGCTCGCAGCCCTTGCAATTATGCGTTAGAGTGGCGTTCTTTCCCCCCTTACTCATAGAAGGAGCTCATAATGGTGGCTGTTCTTTAAAAGTAAAGCAGTAACAGTGTGAATAATAATAACAGTTAAAAGCTATGAAATAGTCATTTTGTATTTGGCAAGTGGTACAACTGCTAGATAATCAGTGAAAAGATAGACATGTTGTGCCATAGGAATGCAGGAAAGGAGCAGCTGACCAGTCTTTTAGTGAAGAAGAGCATGCAAAGTGTTATTTTTAGCCTTAAAAGGTGGTAAAAAGCGTATAGAAGTTAGCTAGGGGTGAAAAAAAAAGGGGGGGGGTGTTCCAGGCAGGGGAACAGCATGTATAAATGTTAAGCTATGACGGAAGAAAGTGGGAGTTAGAGATCATAATGGAGTGGCTAGAGCCACATTCAAAGATAGGCATTTAAGAGAAAGTGGAGACAAGACTATTTTGAGCTAAGGGACTTTAACCTGAAACTCACTGATCAAGAAAGAAACCAAGTGAGAAACACATTTGAGAGATAATGCTCTGAAAATAGAGAAAAGAGCCTGGACAGGGAGGAAAAAGGAGACAAGGAGACCAATGAGGAGGTCAGAGTGGGAATCCAAATTTTCCAATCCTTCTTGCTCATTCTATATGTATGGAAATAGAGGCACAAAATTTCTTACATTTCTATAATCTAGTAGTTACATAATTTTCCAGTTGAAAGTTCTTGCCACTGGGCTGTACAATTAGTTTTCTGTTTTCAGTGGGTTCCCTTTCTTTTCCACACTCTGTGCCCCAGCAGCACACATGCACACTCACACATGTGCACCCACGCACGTTCGTTACGTTAGGGCCTTGCCCATGTCTTGCCCCTTCCTTTGTTAAAAATAATCTAATATAAGGGGCGCCTGGGTGGCTCAGTTGGTTAAGCGACTGCCTTCGGCTCAGGTCATGATCCTGGAGTCCCGGGATTGAGTCCCGCATCGGGCTCCCTGCTCAGCGGGGAGCCTACTTCTCCCTCTGACCCTCCCCCCTCTCATGTGCTCTCTCATTCTCTCTCTCTCAAATAAATAAATAAAATCTTTAAAAATAATAATAATAATCTAATATCAGGCTTGGCACATAGTAGATGTTCTGCAGTTGTAGCCTGTTGGTTGTGAAGATAAAAGAGAAAGCTAAAAATAGGAAAAAAAATTAACATAAAAGGCAAAGAAAATAATTGAAACAAACCTCTTATTTCACTTGGTTGAATCTAAAGGTCACATTCAGCTGTACTTGCATTCCACGTCCTTCCATAACATGAGTGTGGCTGAGGTCCATGACACGTAATCCCTGTCATCATCTAAAAGTCCTACTGCCTGGAACTCTGCCAGAGGAATTCTCCACATTTCGCCTTACTAAGTAGAAACCCATGGAGATACATACTACTACAGAGATGGGCTCTGCGTTTGGAATGTTTTATTTCATGCACCTCCCTTCATCTCTGGACAGCTTAATAAAGCAACAGAATATAGGTTTCTAAACCAGATCTAGAATGACATTTTTAACATAGCATGTGAGACAGGACCCCCTGGGCAAATCTCTAATTATTATGGCCTATTTCTCCACTATATTCAGCATTCAGTAAAAAAAAAAGCTTCAAGGACATGACCTGTCTTGGGAAGAGACCCCACATACACAGGCACACACATACTTACACATACCACATTTTACTTATTTAGCCACTTTATATGTGCCAGGCCCCAGAGGCACAGGAATAAGAGAAAATTTCAAACCTCAAGAAGATTGGAATTTTGTGAGGAAAATGGACGTATAAACCAATAAATTATCACTGAGCTCCTTCCTGAGCTCAAGCCTTACTTAGCTCCTCTCAAACTAAGATCCAGATATGTCTGGAGAACTATAGGGGAAGACTGCCAGTGTGCCTACTGTTTTGATAAAAACTTGTTGAAGTTTGAAATGACATCAGTGTATCTAAAAAGAATGGCAATTTTAAATACAGGGTTGTGTCTTAGAGTATAACCACTCCCACAGATACATAGGAGAGTCCTACATCAGGATGATTTAACCCATAAACTCAAAAAAACAAGTACTGATCATTTACTATGGGCCAGGCCCTCTGCTAGGTCCTGAAGAGATACTGAGGAGGAATGCTGAGGAGTCCCTACCCTAATGATTCTGATTTTAAGAACTATGGGAGGGGTGCTCAGTTGGTTAAGCGTCTGCCTTCGGCTCAGGTCATGATCCCAAGGTCCTGGGATTGAGCCCCATGTCGGGCTCTCTGCTCATCGGGGAGCCTGCTTCTCCCTCTCACTCCACCTGCTTGTGCTCTCTCTCTCTCTCTCCTTCTCTCTCACTCTCTTTCTGTGTCAAATAAAATCTTAAAAAAAAGAGCTATGGGAAAGCTTTGGCATGAAATGTGAAGAAGTCCTCAAGAAATTAATAAGTTAAAGGAGTTTTTTCCAATAAATTCTGTAAAAGCCTGAGATCATAAGATACCAACTACAGTTCTGATGACAGCAGTGACCCTCATAATATTAATGTGGCTGAGGCCTTAGTGCTGGGCCAAGGTTACAGTGTTAACCACCCATTGTGCCCTCCATTTCTGCATACAGTGTCTCTGGCCTTTATTATTATCATCTTTGGGATGAAAGAGAAACCTCAGCAGCAGAGGTGACATTGATCTATCTAAGCAAGAGCCCAAGGTGACTTCGGTAGCATTGGGTATACAGCTTCCATTTTTTTAATGATACAATTACTGTATAGGAAATTTTCCCACATGGGGACAAAGAGAAAGCAGCAGTTTCTCCCTGGTTTAAGTAAGAAGACTGATCCTCAGTGTGCATGGAAATCATCCCCTGTAATGTCCCATTCTCTTGGAAGAAACTTGAGCTTATCTGATTCTGGCAAAGTTCATGGGGCAAGTGGGTATGGCCGGAGAATAACCACTTATTATGTGGCCAGGAAAGCAGAAATTTATAGTATTGCTTATGTTTTCTTTGGTCAAGACTTTTTCTTTGTGATTTTAAATTGGCTTTCACCATGTTGGAGGGAAAGGAGAGAAAGAATTTCAGCTAATGCATTCCCAAGATTGGAAATGGTGCTGGTAGCTTGGAGAGCATTCCTGAGATTTCTTGATGTATTAGAAGAGAAGGAATTAGGAAGGTTGAGGAAATCCGCAGAGATTGCCTCAAGTTCAGCAGTTGGCAAACTCCAGCTCCTGAGACATGGCTGTAGCCAGATGTTATAAGACCCCAATAATGTGTCAAAGTGGACAGGTAAGATACACATCCTTACACACACACCACTCATACATAAACACTCACCCTAAGGTCAGTGATTTTATAAGGTAGGCTATAGACAGTTTAGTAGCTGAGACTCCTATAGCTGGAATACGGAGTAGTTAGGAGGAATTTATGTCCCAGCCATCCCGAGGGACAACAATAATGTGAAATAGAAATTTAGTTTTATTGCAGTGAGTTCACAGTGTCAATCAGCCAAGGATTAGAGGTGTTTTTCCCAGAGAGAGACAGGAAGCAATACAAGTTTCAAATATATCGGGTGACTAACAGGCAGAATAGCATCATGAAAACAAGCTTCAGCTTTAGAGCTAGAAGTCCAAGGTCCAAATTCTGGCTTGGTACAGTTACTAGGGTGGACTCTAAATGATTTCCGATAGGTACCAGGAGGTGCCCAGGGACAGTGTTCTCTCCAAAGTGCCAGGCACATATGCTTTCTTGGCCTCAGCATAATCCATTGCTTGCTATTATGTAATGCAATCCCAAGTAGCAATTTGTGAACCAGACCTATAATTCTGTGTGATTCAGGTGCTATGGCTGGCTCCATCCCTCGCTTTCAATCTGTACGTTTTATTCAGAAGAAGGTGGCATGACTGGATTTTCAATTCTGTACTACCATGAGTTTTTCTATTAGCAGGGCAAATTTATTTCATGCCATTGCTCTCAGTGATTTCCCACTAAAATACAGACCACAAATATTTCAATCAAGTTGCAATTAATAGATCATACTCTAACTCTTTACTTAAAACCAGGACTAGTATATAAGTTTTCATGCCATTATTAAGATAACAGTATAACAGTTTGGAAATTATTCAGTGAAATTTTGATAATGGATTGATTATTCTTGGAGAGTTTCTTCCCCATATTGCTGTGTGACCTTGCTTTGAAGGAAATCAGTCAGATACTTTGACAGTTTAAACCTGTGTCCAAGATGACCAAAATAATAAGAAAGCGTTTAATAAATTCTTCATTCATTTTAATGACAAAATCAACTTAGCCTATAGCTTTCATATCAGTGTTCCAGCTTACTGATGCCAAAAGCATGTAAATGAACTGGAGACAATGAGGCATTGACCTGCGAGACAGGTGCTCTTGATTCTGGTCCTGGATCTGCCATTTACCAGCCGTGAAACCTTTGGTAATCTGTTCAGTCTCCCGGGTTTTCTTCCGTAAAATAGAATTGTTGGATTAGGTAAAAGTCTTTAAAGGAGAGCTACTACTGTCTGATTCTACCAATCAGTGAGTACTGAGAAACAGAAGGATCTATAACCTTCCTCTCAGTCTATCTTATGAGGACTTACATAAATTATCCCACTCAAATCAGCTTTGGTTTTTGCGGGTTAGGAACTATGTTGTTTAAATTATAAAGACAGCTCTATTACTTATCCCTAACAGCTATTCTGTTTTATTTTGGGGAACCTGCCCTACACGTCTGTAACCTACAGGTCACAATTAGTAGGATCAACACAAATATAAAATACAGAGCATAGTGATAACCCTAACCCTGTGTGCTTATTGCAGAGATAGGCCAAAATGTATCAGAGTGACCTCACATATAAGAAAATCCCACAGAAGACATTCTCTGTCTGTAGCATATATATGTGTGTGTGTGTGTGTGTATATATATATGTATATATATGTATATATACACATATACATAGATATGTCTGACTAGACCCATGGGATCTAAAAATACGCAGATCCCTCTTTAAAGATGCCTCTCAGAATAATATTCTTGATACTTAAAGTTACAAACTTGGACCCCTGATGACAAGATTTTTTTTGTCTTGACCATCCCGTCCCCATCTCTCTGGAGCTCAGTGAGCCTTGAACTGATCTTTTAAAAGCCCACAGATGAACAGTTCTTGGATTCTTGGTAGGTGTGAATGTCTTGGTATGCGAAATATCAGTATCATTATGAAATTAAATAAGATGAGGAAAACAGATTATCTTTGAAGAAGAAATAGTAGATAAGTCAGACTAAGAAAGACAAATACATTATTTCACTCATATGTGAAACCTAAAAAACAAAACAACTGAATAAACAAAAAGCAGAATCAGACGTGTAAGTACAGAGAGCAAACTGATGACTGCCAGAGGGAAAGAGAATGGGGGGATGGGCATAATGGGTGAAGGGGAGTGAGAGATACAGGCTTCTCGTTATGGAATGAATAAGTCATGGGGGGCACAGCATAGGGCATGTAGTCACTAATATTGTAATGGCATTCTGTGGTGACAGATGGTAGCTACACTTGTGGTGAGCTGTATTATATACCTGAAAGTCATGGAACATTGTGTTACATTGTACTGAAGCTTTTAAAAAATATTATAAAAAAGAAATCTCTTTTTTCTTCACTTAAAGAAGGATCGTTACTAATACAGGTACACTTCTGGGTAGCCCTCCCTTATCCTATTAACCACATGCCCCCAGATATAACCAATAATCTGAACTTAATACTCATTATCTCATACTATTACTGCATGTATATGTGCCTGAAGGGGCACATTGTTTTACTATTTACATATGTTTTAGCATTGTTTTACATATTTTAAGACTACATAAAAGGCATGATACAGGTCATATTGTTCATCAACTTGCATTATTCATGTAGTGAAATTGTGATGTATCTCCCAACTCCCCTTTCAAGATTGGGGAACTTACTGCCCAGCTGCTGGGAGTGCAGGGCGTAATAGCTCTCAGCTCTCATACCTCTCTGGAAATTACCCTCTGCACTCTTCCCCCAGGCAGCCTGCTCAGTGGGGAGTATAAAGACTCCAGCCCCTTTAACCCGACTCAAGAACTTTTGAAAGGCCATCCCAACTCCGTATCTCCCTATGGAGGGTCAGAGAAGAGAGGAACAGATAATGTACAACCTGAATCAAACTGTAGAGGAACTTTAACTGTAGAGGAACATCAGACTTTTCCAAATTGATAGAGACTCTGCACGATCCTGGCCTATATTCTTCAGAAATACTGATGTCATAAAAGACAAAGAAAGCCGAATGCAGCATTCCAGGTTAAATAGACTAAAAAGGCATAACATAATTGGAGATTTTCTTTTGCTATAAGGAAATTATTAGGGTGATTTGTAGCTGATAAACCTTGCAGAGTGCTTACCACAGAACAGACATTGTTCTAAGTGTTTTATATATATGTAAACTCATTTAATCCTCACGAGAACCTTATGAGTTAGGTATGATTATTATCCTTATTTTATACATAAGGAAATTGAGGCACAGGGAAGCCAAGTAACCTACCCAAATAGCGCAGTGAGTGAGAGGCAAAGCCGGCACCGGAAGAGGGCACCGTGCATATGGGCTCACTATTCTTAACCACAGCCTCTACTGCTCATCATAATAAGGTCATCAGTTCATACACTTTGATTTGGCAAAAACTAAAGAGCTTATCATCAACTGATGGTACAATTGTGACAAAATGGGAAGTCCTGTGTTTTACAGAGCGTTATTTGTATAAAACCAATTTGGAAAGCAGTTTAGCAACATGTAATAAATTTGAAGATGCAGATACTCTAAAAGAACAATTTAAGTGCTTTGCATAAACACAAGGAGACCTGCATGACAATATCAACAGCAGCTTTGTCAGTAACACCCTAGTGTTCCATCAGTACAACAGTAGATAAACTGTTGTTTAATCATATAATGAAGCACAGTAAAATCGCAACAAAAGGTGGTAAGTGGGATCCGAAAATTCAATCATATAAAACACAGGTCACATTATTACAAAAGTAAAGAAAAACAGTATTTTTTCAGCCTGTAGTGTTCTCCAAAGTATGAAATTAAAAACTATAAAATATTGATGAAAGAACTGAAGAAGACGCAAATGGAAAGATATTCCATGCTCATGGATTAGGAGAATTAATATTGTTAAAATGTCTGACTTACAAAGCAATTTACAGATATGAGAAATACCAACAAACACTCTTCACAGAACTAGAACAAATAATACTAAAATTTGTGCAGAACCACAAAATACCCCAAAGAGTCAAAACAATCTTGAGAAAGAAGAGCAAAGCTGGAAGTCTCACAATTCCAGATTTTAAGATTTGCTATAAATTTGAGGTAATCAAAACAGTATGGTACTAGAACAAAAATAGACACATAGGTCAACGGAACAGAATACAGAGTCCAGAAATCAACCCACAATTATATGGTCAATTAATTTATGTCAAAGAGAGCAAGAATATAAAACGGGGAAAAGGCAGTCTCTTCAGTAAATGGTGCTGGGAAAACTGGACAGCCACATGTGAAAGAATGAAACTGAACTGCTTTCTAACACCATACATAAAACCTCAAAATGGGTTAAAGATTAAAATGGGAGACCTGAAACCATAAAAATCCTGGGAGAGAGCACAGGCAGTGATTTCTCTGACGTTGGCTGTAGCAACATTTTTCCAGATATGCCTCCTAAGGCAAGAGAAACAAAAGCAAAAATAAACTATTGCGACTTCAAAAAAAACCAAACACATGAAACTACAAAAGTGATCATAACAGAGAAAATCCCAAATGATTAATCATTATTTTTTGAAATTGCATAAATTCTATTTGTATTTCCCCTTACACCAAGAGTTATTGAGAAGGATTTTGTAAATCTCCAGGAGGAAGGGCCTTTTTTAAATTTTGATACTAATTTCTAGTTTTATTACATTGTGATTAAAGTATTGTTTATAATATTTCTACTTTATTGACCCTACCAAATGATTTCTTTTTTATCTAATATACAGTCTTTGTGAATATTCTATGTGTGCTTGAGGAAACGTGTATTCTCTATTATCTGTGTATAACAATCAATATATAACCATAAGGTTATAAATAATGACCAATGCCTGATTCATTAGGTTTTTTAGGTCTTGTATAGTCTTACTTAAGTTTTCTCATCCCCGTGATCTGTGTTGTACTAAAAGGCAGCACGTTAGGGGCGCCTGGGTGGCTCAGTCTGTTTAAGTGGCCAGCTCTTGGTTTCAGCTCAGGTCATGATCTCAGGGTCCTGAGATGGAGCCCCATGTAGGGCTCCCCGCTCAGCAGGGAGCCTGCTTGGGATTATCTCTCCCTCTCCCTCTGGCCCTCCCTGCCACACTCTCTGTGTGTGTGTGTCTCTCTCTCAAATAAATAAATAAATCATTAAAAACAATAAAAAATAGGGCGCCTGGGTGGCTCAGTTGGTTAAGCTACTGCCTTCGGCTCAGGTCATGATCCTGGAGTCCCGGGATCGAGTCCCGCATCGGGCTCCTTGCTCAGCGAGGAGTCTGCTTCTCCCTCGGACCCTCCCCCCCTCATGCTCTCTCATTCTCTCTCTCTCAAATAAATAAATAAAATCTTTAAAAAAAAACAATAAAAAATAAAGGTAGCACATTAGTTTCTTTTTAATAAACTATTTCTATCCATATCTTCTCATATCACCTGTAGTTTTGTTTTATAAAGGGGTCACTATGTCATTTGGTGCATAGATATACATAATATTACAAATTGTGCCTTTTAATATTGAAGAGTATCCCTTATGTGTGAACCAGCTTTTTTTACATTATGCTACGTAAGTCTGTCCCTGGACCCAGAGCCTAGTTTCTGCTCTTTACACTGCTAACCAATTCACATTTCTTTTTGATTTCTGGCATAGAAAGATGTACATTTTAATTTTGAGCTTAGATAGGTTTTATTAAATTTATCCTTTAGATTATAGTATTCCTTGGACTATATTTAGAGCAAATAGGGATATTCAGTGTAGGATATTCTGTAGCTATTTTGATAGGAATTTATCACTTAATCAACTCTTCTTGTTTTGAAATTAATACACATATAAAATCTCTGGGTCATGGAGATTGTGCTATATAATTCTACTCACTCATTTTCAAATCATTGATAAGAGTTTCCCCGACAATTATATCTACTCTTTAACTTCCTTTTAAGCTTTTCCTTTTTGTCCTCTAACTTCTGTACCATGGAGCATTATTGTCTGTTGCGTTATTGATGTGTCATTGTTTTGTGTCATTGGTGTAATATTTCGGGGGAAATTAATCTTATCTCTCCAACTAGTACCTAAGCTTTCCAACGGCAGATTCCACTCTGAGGCACCTTTAGCTAGCAAGCAAACCTGGAGACTCTCCCAGGGGCTAACAGCTTGAAGCATACTACACTACAGGAATGAATAACAAATGTGGATGCATAGTGGGGAAAGTGAATGGGAAAAAGTTGCCAGTGACTTTGGAGCTGTGCCTTGCATATTTGAGAAGAAGTTAATTCATTAGGCAGATAAAGGGGCAAAGACATTCTAATGAATGAAATCCTCGTCCAGATGCATAAAGATATGGAAACACATGGCTTATTCAGAAAACGGTGATTAAGTTTGGTGACTGGAGCACAGTGTGGCCGGAGATACGGTTCAGCAGTAGAGTCTGCCTTGTATGTCCTGGTAAGGGGTTAGAATGTTATTCTACCAGTACCAGAGATAATCATTAGGGATACTTAAGGGCAAAGTGATATGATCACAGTTGGCTTAGGAAAAATAACCGTGCCAGCTGTTTGGGAAATATATCTTAGGAGGTATCTCAAAGGAAAGGTAATTGGTATAAAAGCTCCCTACTGTGGGGCGCATGGATGGCCCAGTCAGTTAAGCAGGTGACTCAATTTCAGCTCAGGCCATGATCTCAGGGTCCTGAGATGAAGCCATGCTTCAGGCTCTGTGCTGAGCGGGGAGTCTGCTTGAGGATCCTCTCTCTCGCCTTCTCCCTCTGTCCCTCCCCCACTCAGGTACACTCTCTAAAATATATAAATAAATCTTAAAAAAAAGGAAAAGCTACCTGCTGTGGCAGGGGAGACCTGATGAACAACTGAACTAAGGTACTAATAGTAGGACTTGGTGAGAGGTCAAATTTGATAGCTATCTTGCAGGTAGAATGGCTAAAACGTGATGTCTAATTTGCTGTCACAGATAAGGCAGATTAGAGGGTGATGTCAATATTTCTAGCTATAAAAATTTTGTAAGTGGACTAAGAACATAGAGAACATTTAAGGAACACAGAACAGGTTTGAGATTCACATTTGTGGGGACATGAGGAAAAAAAAATTCCCTCTCTCTTTCTCTCTCCTACCCAACCCCCACTTTGCTTCAGCCTCAATGTGAAGGGGAACAGTTAAATATCAGGAAAGACAATTGCATTATAAGCTAAGTTTTATAGGTTTATTCCACTCAAGGATAAATGGAATTTGAAAAATAAAGTTGCCATAAGGTTGAACAGAGGCAAATTAAACTTCCAAAAAGGGTCTTCTCTTTCACTTTCACTCTCACAATTTTTCCACAGAGGCAGTTAATACTCTAAGCCACAGCATCTTAAGTAAATGAAATAAGTCAGTAACACCAGTGTCTCAGAGGGACAGTGTCTGTGGGACAGAAAAGGTAATTAATAGTTCAAGTAAGTAAATGGCCGGTATCCAGAAGCAGATTTCATGCAGTGCTTATCTCCCAGTCTGAAGATTCTGGAAGGAAATATGGTTAAGATACTCTTAAGCCATAAAATTACATTGTCATTGGAAGCCTGATGCCCTGGGCACTCCCAGAACATATGGCAGAAAAATATCTTGTCGAGAATTTCATTGCCAGCATCAATCCACATCTTTGAGAGTCACAGCTGCCGTGCTGGATGGGGGCCAAGGGCATCTCAGGACTGCCTGTTCTTGGATGAGAGAAATGGAAAGGTTGGGGATTGGTCCCATTATTTTATTTTGATCTTGCTACTGAGAACCTGACTCACAAGCCACCGCCTAATACCCTGTTTCCCCAGACCTTTTGCTCCATCTTCCTAGTAGAAATGACAGAACAGACATTGGGACCCAGGGTCAAACGCCCATTAGTGGTGGGGTGCATGTGGCTTGCCCAGGAAAGCCAAATTTCTTGATTCTGTTCTCATTTATAACTCAGTTTTTTAAAAATTGGGTAATGAATGGGTAAGTATGGCAGTTTTGATTTGTTTCAGCAACAGAAGGTACTAGATTGAATATGACAGCCCTTTTCTAGGAAGTTATTGAGTGAATAGCAGTTAAGTGAAATGTGAAGGAGTCTTAGCAAATGATGAAATAAGCAGTTACCTAAAAACATGCCTAGCACTGAAAGCTGCTCCTTGGGGTAAATATTCCATATTTGACCATCAGAGTTGCCTAAAAATCCAGCTATTATATTACATTTATCCTTGGTTGCAAATTAAGAAATTGCCTCAGTAAGGTCTTTTTGAAGATGAAAATATTATCCTTGTTAGGGATGTTATTTTATGATGAGTTGTTCTGTTTTGTTTTGTTTTGTTGTTATTTGTCTGTATTCTCACGTGGAAGAGTTTTCCTGACCTTGCCCACATTTTGACCATAGACCTCTGTGCACTGACCATAAGGGATACAATATTATCAATAAAATCTCAACCAGTTTGGTTATTTGAATTAATCAGTTTAGCATAACAGCAAAATAGCACTGAGAGAATGACATAGGGGCCTCTATATTTTATTAGCGGAATTAGGATGGAGAAGGCAAGATGGTGGGGCCAAGGGCCAGAAGCCCTACCCTGGGAAGACATAGTGACTGGAATGGA
Source organism: Neomonachus schauinslandi (assembly GCF_002201575.2). Taxonomy (NCBI): domain Eukaryota; kingdom Metazoa; phylum Chordata; class Mammalia; order Carnivora; family Phocidae; genus Neomonachus; species Neomonachus schauinslandi. The sequence goes on along the minus strand of NC_058412.1, from coordinate 40,595,493 downwards.
GTTATGGTCAGATCAGGGATAACATGCAAACATAGAATGAGGGTGAAAATGTTGTCTTCATCCTTCCATAACGCCTAGCATATAGTAGATGTTCAAAAAGAGTCAAATTTAATGTTCAAAAGGTGATTGTTGTCTTCCAAATAATGTCTGGTCTATATATTCCACTATTAATAACTATCATTAAAACCTCCTATCTACTTTTGAAAATGCAAGTTTCTCCCTGAATTTGCTTGCATTATATGATTTTCTGATTTGCTTTCTACCATTTTGCCTTTTTCATACATTTGAATTTTAGACAATGAAGAAACAATATGTTTATCACTTTTTTAGCCTTCCTTCAGGGACTTAAGTTTGTATAACTTGGTGAAGATCAGGCTGAGAATTCTAACCTTGATACTAAAAGACATTTCATAATATAGGTAGAATCTTTCTGGATTACTTCTTTGTATATTGGGCTTAGCAGATATATTATTTTATTCTCATATTTTATTGTTTTAAAGCACACAAACAGAAATTTAAGTGCAATGAATGTGTGCTTGATAAGGTAAGTGAATAATTAGTATTTCAAACTGGCTGAGCACAAACAAGAAAACAGAAAAAGCTCACTATACTAATACCTACCACTGATATGAAATGAAGGAGCAACATTTTTGAAAGGAAAAACAATTAATCTTCCTCAAAAATTCTCTGTGGCATTTATGCTACTTCTAATTCGGAAAAAATACATCAGATGCAAATGTATATGAAAAATTCAATCATACTCATGTGCTTTAGTTTGGAATGAATATGGAAAGAACCTGAGAAGATCATGTCAACAAGGAAAACTTCAGGTTGCACTCACCAAAGTGCAGTTTTTCCCCCTGGATTTTGTCAAAGTATCTGATTTGTGAAGTTACTCAATGTCAAAGAATTGGACAATCTGTAAATTAGAAATGAGATATCAGTCAAGCAGAATGTTTTGTATCCATAGCCGGATAAAGAAGCGAATCCTGCTTTACAGGGTCTCATCTGTGCCTCCATTTTTTTTCTCTCTAGTTTGGTTTTCTTCCCTTTCTTTATTACGAAGAAGTGATTCAGCCCCTTATAGGAAATATTCAAGTAAGACAGAGTTGTTTTTAGGTTACTTGTGACTTAGAGCATAACCTTCATGGGTGACTGAAGTTAATTCAAAGGTATCGTTGTGGACTACGTAAAGAAAGAAAAGAGAGAGCAAGTGAGGAGTAAGGATGGAGAAAGGATCCTCAGAGGGAGGGGGGCAGGCACACTGGTGTTGGGTCTGGCACAATGTCTGACGTGTTATTAGGAGTACAACAAATTTGAGCTGAATAAATGAAGGGTTGAAAAAAATGAGCGGACAATTTAATTATGGAAATGCTACAGATAATTTGCTTCCAAGTTTTCAGTTTTTTTAAATGTTTTTTTGTCAGACAAATTCTAAACAATCAGTGATTTTGAGCTTTACATATCACAGGTATTAATAAAACTACAGGTAAGAAATGGCATTTCTGTAATCCTTCTCCAGAAAATCCAAAAACTGGGATCCGATATGTTTTGGACTTAAGTTTTGTCAGCAGTGCCACCCTGTCATAGGCTTTATTTTCTGATTTATGAAATAAAAATTCACAACCTAAGCCATCAGTTACCATAAATCACATTCATCAGAGACTACCTGTCTATTACGTTTTCCTTGAGACGGGGATTTTTATTTTGTTCCTTAAATTCGTAGCTTCATGGGAGATACCTACTCTAAGATAGACTGTGCCCTTGGGAAGCATTGTCCAGGGCTGCAATCTTAAACCATCTTAAAAGAACAAGAAGTCAGATGGGGCGCCTGGGTGGCTCAGCCGTTAAAAGAATAAGAAGTCAGAAAAAAATCTTCAGACTAAACTCCAAAGTAACTTTAAACAATGGAATCAAAACCATTCATCAAAGGTGAACTTCCTTGGTGCACCTGGGTGATGTAGTCAGTTGAGCATCGGACTCTTGGTTTCGGCTCAGGTTGTGATCTCAGGGTTGTGAGATCGAGCCCCACGTCATTCTCTCTTCCTCTCCCTCTGCCCCTCCTGCTCATGCTCTCTCTCTCTCTACAATAAATAAATAAATCTTAAAAACCAAAAACAAAGGTGAACTTCCTAAAGTTCATTTTGTGATAGCTGTTTGGCTTTTTGCTTTCCCTTTATTTTCACTGGGTATTGATTATAGTTTAAAATTTTTCTGAGGAAGAACATCTAACGTGTGAGCCTGCATGTGTAATGAAACGAGGACATCTGCAATGCCACTCTTAAGAGTTTAGAATGTTCATCTCACCATGAGTCAGAATGGTGATGCTGTTGCATGCTACAAACTTTACTTTTGTTTCATTCGACTGTTCAATTAAAATATGACTTCGTTGTATCGATTTTATTGATTTACTCTTCCCCATGAGGCTCCCACCCACCCCTGAGAAGTGGTGGAAGGGAAGACTAGATCTTCTTTCTTTGAAACTCAGATGAATGTTTCAGGTGAAAGTTCAATCTTCAGTGGTCCGGGCCCTCCCTGTGCTCTGTTGAAGGAGGCACCTCGCAGTCCAGTCTGAAAAAGTCTAAGGAGCCTGCTTGGCCAGCCTTGATTCACATGCTCTCTTTACCCCAACTCTGTGTGGATAAGGAAGCAGAATACCAAGGTATATGGAATGGTCCACTAGCATCTCATGAATGATATAGTAGAAGAAGCATTCCCCAAAAGGCAAGAAAAAAATTGGTAATAATTTGAGGATTTATTTATTTTATTTTTCAATAATTCAAGGATTTAAAAACAATATGTACACACTAAATGTGGAATGCAGAAAGAGGATTTGACATAAAAATGAGTAGAAAGCAAGGGGAGACACAGATTTACACTCTTAGGACTTGGATGGAAGGAGTTGAAAGGGTTGTGCTGACCTCCCGCTCTCACAAAATCATTATTGAGCAGATAGTACTGAACTGGTTTTTCAAGAGTAAAAGGGGCAGGGGAGGAAGGAAGAAAGAAAGAAAAATGAAGAAAAAACAGTAAAGGAAAGAAAGGAAAGGAAGGAAGCGAGGGAGGGAGAAAGGCGAGGCAAAGCAGAAGGGAGAAGGAAAGGAAGGGAGGGAGGGAGGGAAGGAAGGAAGGAAGGAAGGAAGGAAGGAAGGAAGGAAGGAAGGAAGG